>NC_043714.1:2871154-2884450 GCF_006229205.1 Suricata suricatta
GTCTGTTTTTTGGTTTGTTTCTTTCTTTTTCCTCCCTGTGTTCATTTGTTTTGTTTCCTAAATTCCACATATGAATTAAATCATATGATTATTTGTCCCTCTCTGACTTTTTTGCTTAGCATAATGCTCTTTAGCTCCATCCTCACCAATGCAAATGGCCAGATTTTGTTCTTTTATATGGCTGAGTAATATTCCACTGTGTGTGTGTGTGTGTGTGTGTGTGTGTGTGTGTGTATCATTTCTTAATCCATTCATCAGTCAATGGAAATTTGGGCTGTTTCCCTAATTGGGCTGTTGTAGGTGAATAAACATTGAATTGCATGTGTCCCTTCTAATTAGTATTTTTATATTCTTTGGGTGAATACCTAGTAGTGCAGTTTTTGGATCATAGGGTAGTTCTACTTTTAACTTTTTGAGAAACCTCCATACTGTTTCACAGAGTGGCTGCACAGTTTGTATCTTCACCCAAAGTGTAAAAAAGTTCCTCTTTCTCTACATCCTTGTCAACACCCATTGTTTCCCATCTTGCTTAGTCACAATGACCAGTGTGAGGTGATATCTCTTCACAGATTTGATTTGTACATCCCTCATGAAGAGTAATGTTGAATATCTTGTCATGTATCTTTTAGCCAATTGTATGTCTTCTTTGGAGAAATATCTATTCATGTCTTATTTCCATTTTGAATTAGGATTTCTCATTTCTGGGGTATTGAGTTGTATCAGTGTTTATATATTTTAGATACTAACCTTTTACTGGATATGTCATCTACAAGTATTTTCTCCCATTTAGTAGGTTGGCTTTTAGTTTTCTTGTTCCCTTCACTGTGCAGAAACTTTTTCTTTTGATGAAGTCCCAAAGTTTATTTTTCCTTTTGTTTCCATTGCCTCAGGAGGCATATCTAGTAAGAAGTTGCTATGGCTGATGTCAACTGTGCTCCCCTCTAGGATTTTAATGGTTCCCTGTCTCACATTTAGGTCTTTAATCTATTTTGAGTTAAGTTTTGTAGATGGTTCATTTGCACGTGGATATCCAGTTTTTGCAACAACATTTGTTGAAGAGAGCATCCTTTCTTCATTGTGTAGCCTTGACCTCATCTTTGAATATCATTTGACCATATGCATGAGGGTTTATTTTCTGGCTGTCTATTCTATTTCATTTTGTTTATAGGGTTATAGGTCTTTATGCCAGTATCATACTTTTTTGATTGCTTAAAGTTTACAATAAATTTTAAAAACAAGAGTTGTGAGGCCTTCAGCTTTGTTTTTCTTTCTCAAGACTCTTTTTTCTCTCAGGTCTTTGAGATCCTATATAAATTTTAGAATTTTTTTTCAATTTCTATAACTATTACCACTGAGATAACAAAATTCACTGATGTTTTGACAGGGATTTTATTAAAAATTTGGTTAAATTCTTTCCATTTTATTCTTTTTGATGCTATTGTAAATGAAATTGCTTCTTAATTTCCTTTTGATTGTTCATTGTTAGTGTGTAGAAATGCATTTGATTTTGTGTGTTGATCTGTAGCTTGCAGCATTGCTGAAATTGTTTATTAGTTCTAATGGGGTTTTTGTGGCATCTTTAAGGTTTCCTACATTCATGATTATGCCTTTGGGAATGGAAGCAACTTTTATTTCTTTCCTTACAATTTGGGTGATTTTTATTTCTTTTTCATGTGTATTGCTTTGACTAGGAACTCCAGGGAATAGAAATAGCAAGATAGGCATCCTTGCTTTGTTGCCGATCTTAGAGGGAAAGCTTTCAGTATGAACCTAACTGTGGGCTTTTCATATGTGGCCTTTATTATATTGAAGTAATTTCCTTCCTTTCCTACTTTGAGTTTGCTTGTTTACTTGCTTGTTTTAATCATGAAAGCATATTGAAGTTTTTTAAATGCTTTTTCTGCACCAATCAAGATAATTATTCGTTTTGTATCCTTCTTTCTGTTAATGTGGTATGTCATATTGATATTCATATCTTGAAACATCCTTGCATTCCACTTAGTTATGGTGTGAAATCTATTCTTCTTAATTAATTTTTTAAGTTTATTTATTTATTTTGAAACAGAGAGAGTTTACTGCTATAAGCTTTTCCCTTAGTACTGCTTTTGTTGCATCTCATACGTTTTGGTATGTTGTATTTTCATTAGCCTTAAGTTAGTAATTTCCCTAGTGATTTTTACTTTGACTCATTTGTTTTCCAAAAGTGTTTTGTTTAATTTTCAAATGTTTGTGGATTTTCCTGTTTTCTTTTTGCTATTGGTTTCTAATATCATACCGTTGTCTGAAAAAATTGTTTGTATGATTTCAATCTTCCTAAACCTGTTTACACATGTTTTGTGAACTAGCATCTGATCTATCCTAGACAATGATCTATGTGCTTAAGAAGAATGTGTATTCAGCTATTATTGGGTAGAGTCTCATGTATATGTCTATGAGCTTCAGTTGGAGTGTTGTTCAAGTCATTCTTTTCATTTTGTCTGGTTTCTCTATTCATTACTGAAACTGGAATATTTTAATCTCCTACTTCTACAATTATTCTATTGTGGTCTATCACTCCCTTCTATTCTATAAATATTTACTTCATGTATTTGAGTTCTCTCCTGTTATGTGCATATTTATAATTGTCATATCTTCCTGATAAAACCCTTCTATCACTATTTAATTTCAATTTTATTATTATGTATCCTTGTTTGGCTTTTATGACACTATTTGATGTGAAGTATGTTTTGTCTAATAGAAGGGTAGTCACTTCTGCTCTCTTTTGGCTAATATTGAACTGATGTTTTTTCCCATCCTTTCACTCTCTGCCTAGGTATGTCCTTATATTTAAAGCCATTTTTTTAAAGTAGCATATTGTTGGATCCTGTTTTTTCTTTTTATCCATTTAGTCATTATACTTCTTTTGAGTGGGGAAGTTAATATATTTGCATTTAAAATAATTACAGATGTGGAAGTACCTACTATTGCCATTTTGTTTATTGTTTTCTGTATGTCTTGTAATTATATTGTCACTCTTTTTCCTCTCTTGCTTTTTTCATTATGTTTCATTATTTTTTGGTAATATGCTTCAATTCTTTTACCTTTTTTTGCATCTTCTATATGTACATTCTATGTGGTTACCATGGGTATTACATAAAACATCACATGTTATAACAATCCACTTAAGCTGATAACAACTTGAGCTCTATCACAAAGCCTCTACTTTTTATCTCCTCCTGCCTACCATGCGTGTCCTTTATTACTGTTAAGTTGTTGTCTCTGTGAGAATGGAAGGACTGAGGCCTCTATTCAACCATCTGGCTGGTGTTGCTCCCCTTCTGTCTCTATTTTTTAAATGGACATTCAGAGTTATTCTTTCCTATTACGAATAAGTCAAATAAGCAAGAGATGATCATAATTTAACTTCATACATTTTCACTACAAGTCTACTCTGTAGCAAGTTCATTGAAAAGCTCTGGGAATTACAAAAGAAGTAAGACATATCTCTGACTTTGTGTAAAGGGAAGGGATAGCAAATAAGAAAGAAAATCATTAAAATCTCATGTAGTAATTTAAATAAAGGAAGTCTACATAGAGTGAAGAATGAGAAATTGGCCCTCTCTGGATAGTCCTAAAATCCATCCCAAGAAACTCCATACTGGCTTAACTTTTGGAGGTAGACTGGCAAATATGTATGCCTACCAGTATTTATACATAAAATCACAAAATAATCCATGATTTTTTAAGTGAAGAGTTTCCAAGAAACAATGCTAAACATAGCTGGTTTAGGATATAACAGTTACATTGAAAATGATTTACTCCTTCTGTCTTCAAAGGAAGAAATTTAAATGTAAACATTTATCCATTATGTATATATACAAATGCATTTTACCTACATATTATTTTAAGATTTCAATATTGAATGTTTGTTTTTATAAATGACTTTTATTGTTGTCTCTGTAGAGAAAGGAGGGAGTAAAACATGCTAATGCAGGTAAAAAATATTGCACTTGCTTATTACAAATCACCCCAATGAAAGGCATAGTGAATTTTATTTTGTAACATAAATAATAAAACTTTTTGTTTCATGAGAATAAATGAGTTGCAATTCTCTTTGATGGAGATTATTAAATCCCAATATGACATTACTTAAGGAGTGCAAATACATATTCACAAAACATAGTTGTTAATTTAAATTTATAAGCTCCCCTATGATGAGTTATGTTTAAATTAATGAGTAAATCTGATGTTTAAGTCTACTACTATGTGGTGAAATGAATATAAATAACTTAAAAATTTACTGAGTAGTTAAAATGCATAATACATGGCTCAGTTTCTTTATATTCATAATAAATATCTATTTCCTAGGGTTGTTCTGATGATACAGAGACCATAGATGGGATCTCGTTTAAAAAAGTATGAAGTTGCAAACTCACATGAGACATTGTTACTTTTTTACAGTTAAGTGTGCATTTGAAGAATTATTTGAAGAGCCCAAATATTTTTAGCTGAATATTATTTCTCTTAAAACCAAAAGTCCAGATGCAATCATGGTGACTGACTGTCGAGTCACCCGGCCTGTGTCAGTGCTGACTCCAGACCTCATTCCCTGTCACCGATCACCAGGTCCTTCTGTCTCAGGCTCCCAGGAGTGTGCTTACCCTCCTGAGACATTGAAAGAGTTGTCATATTAGTGTTCCCCATTCTAGCCTAGAATGGTCTGGAATTAGATCTCTAATCTAGGCCGTACAGCAATGTGACACTATTAACACACACTAACCTTGACAAGAGCTAAAATTCTCCAACTGTGGCTCCTATCTGGTTTGAAACATGGTGACCATTAAGTCTGCTCTTTTTGCGCCAGCTAGCTTGAGAATTCAGCAGCTCCGTTCTATCCACACTTGAGCGCGACATCATTCAATCCTCAGAGGCTGTTCAGTTCTCTCCATATATCTAAATACCGCTAAGTGTAAGCCATAGATGCGGTGGATAAGTCTGTACTCTCCAGGATCAAAGTTTGGGCTTGAACTCTGCTTGTTCTTCCTCGCTGTGCGAGCCTGGATTCATTGCAGAGGTTTCCTGTGCCTCCGTGTTCTCACTCATATAACGAAGATGAGAGTAGCATTAAATCAAGACTGCATGCAAGCGACACGGGCCCAGCGCACTGCAGGCCTCCTTAGTGCTGGCTATTGTAACTACAACTAGTAGTTGGTAGTAGCGATGTTAATGCTAACAACGGCAGTGGTGGTAGCAGCAGTGCTGGCGTAGTTGTGGTGGTGGTAGTAGCAGTAGTGGAAGTATTTGTGTAGTCTCACCTCCTTGGTAGGCTCACATCCTCCCAGTCTACATTCCCCTCCAGCAGTCGCTGAGGGAACTCTTCCCGAAGGGGAAGCCCCTGCTAGCTGCCTCTGCGGCGCCACATGTCCCTTGCTGTGGGCCAGAGGGCACGGAGTTAGTGTCCACTGGACAGCTGGGCCCGTGGGGCAGATCTGCGCCTAGAAGCCTGTTTCTTCCCTGTGCCGGCTCCTCAGCAGTCACCAGGCTGAGCACAGCTGGCTTGGGTCGGTGGTTTGCATTTCTGTCCTTCATGTGTCCTTCCTGTTTCTCCGTCCCACAGTCTCCTTTCCTGGGCCACCCCTCATCCCCATCCCCATTCCTCCTTAGGGCCGCCGTAGGTAATAAACTCTCTACTTGTAAACTCTTTTTTTCAGCTTTATTGAGGTGTAATTGAGGTATATTACATGTATATAATGTGTGGGGTGTCTGGGTGGCTCAGTCAGTTGAGTGTCCAACTTTGGCTCAGGTCATGATCTCACAGTTTGTGAGTTCGAGCCCCAAGTCAGGCTCTGTGCTAACAGCTCAGAGCCTGGACCCTGCTTCAGATTCTGTCTCCCTCTCTTTCTGCCCTGCCCCCAATCATTCTCTCTCTCTCTCTCTCTCTCTCTCTCTCAAAAATAAATAAACATTAAAAAAAGTTTTAAAGTATATAATGTGAAGATTTGAGATACATATATCTTGTCAAATAATTACCATCATCAGATCAAGTAACATCCATCACCTCACATAGTTACTGTGTGTGGGGGAGGCGGTTCACTCTCTAAGCAAATTTCAAGCACACAGCATACTATTCTTAACCCTGGTCATCACTCAGCACTTAGATCTCCAGGGCTCATTCATCTTGTAACTTAAGGTGTGTACTCTTGACCAACATCTTCCCATTTCCCATAAACTTTAATCTCTGGTAACCACTCTCTATTTCTATGAGTTCAAATGTCCTTTCTTTTCCGGTTCAATATATAAGTGAAATCATACAGTATGTATCTTTCTCTTGCTGGCTAACTTGAGTTAGCATTAAATCCTGGATTTATCCCCATTATTGCCAATGGCAGAATTTCCTTCTTTCCTATGGCAGAGTAATATCCCTGTGTGTGTATGTACATAAACAATATCTTATTTATCCATTCATCTATCCATAGAAAATAAGACTGTTTCCCCTGCCATAGATAAATTAGGTTGTTTCCGTATTCTGACTATTGTGAATAATGCTTCAGTAAGCATAAGAGTACAGATATCTGAGACAATGATTTCAGTATACACACACACACACACACACACACACACACACACTCAAGAGTAGGATTACTGGATCATATGGTAGCTCTGTTTTTATTTTCTTTGAGGAACTGCCATTCTCCTTTCAATAATAATCGCACAAAATACTTTTCCACCAACAGTATATACGTGTTCCTTATTCTTCATGTCCTAACGCTTGTTATCTGCTGTTCTTTTGATAAAAGTCATCCTAATAGAGGTGAGGTGTTATCTCATTGTGTTTTTGATTTGCATTTTGCAATTGCTTATGATGTTGAACTCCTTTTCATGTATCTGTTGGCCATTTGTATGTCTTCTTTAAAAAATGTCTATTTAAGTCCTTTGCTCATTTTTAAATCATATGATGATCGTGATTTTTGCTATTGAGCTATATAAGTTCCTTATATATTTTGGATACTAACCACTTATAAGGTATATGGTGTGCAAATATTTTACCCACGTCCATAAGGTTTTTTTGTTGATTTTTTATTTGTTATTTAGAGGCGTTTTACTTTGATATAGTCTCATTTGTTTATCTTTGCTTTTGTTTACTATGCTTTTGATATCATATCCAAAAAACCATTGCCAAGACCAATGTCAAGGGGCTTACTCTCTATGACTTCTTCTAGGGGTTTTGTGGTTTCAGGTCTTACATTTAAATATATAATCCATTTCAAATTAATTTTTGAGACTGGTAGAAGACAGGGGTCCAGTTTCATTCTTTTGCATGTGGATAGTCAGCTTTCCCAACACCACTGAAGAGACTATCTTTTCACCAGACTGTGTTTTTAGAGACTTTATCCAAGATGAGTAGACCATCTGGCCATGAGTTTATAGCTGGGCTCTTTCTTTGTTCCAACTGTCTATGTCTCTGTTTTAATGCCAGCATCATACTCGGATTGCCATGACTTTGTTATATACATTGAAATCAAGAAATGTGATGCTTCATGTTTTGTTCTTTCTCAGGACTACTTTGGCTATAAGGGGTCTTTTGTGCCTCCATATGAGTTTTGAAACTTTTTTTTCCTGTTTCTGTAGAGAATACTATTGGAATTTAGATAGAGATTGCATTGAATCTGTAGATCATTTTGGTTGGGTAGTATGAATTTTTAACAGTATTGATTCTTTTAATCCATGAACAAGAGATATTTTTTTCTTCATATATATGCTTTCCTCTATTTCTTTCATCAAAGTCTGAGATTTTTCAGTGTCATATCTTTTACCTCCTTGTTAAATTTATTATTAAGTATTTTATTCTTGTTTATACTATTGTAACTAGGGTTTTCTTTATTTCTCTTTCTGATAGTTTGTTGCTAATGCATAGAAACACAACTGATTTTTGTGTGTTGATTTTGTGTCCTGCAATTGAATTTGTTAATTATTTCTAACAAGTTTTGGGTGGAGTCCTAAGAGTTTTCTGTTATATAAAACCATGCCATCTCCAAAGGGAGATAAATTTATTTCTTCCTTTCAGATTTGGATTTTAAAACTTTTTCTTGCCTAATTGCTATGGCTGGAAACTTCACTTTTATGTTGAATAGAGATGGCAACGTGAGTATGCTTGCCTTGCTCCTAGTCTTAGAGGAAAAACTTTCAGCTTCCTATCTATGAGCATGATGCACTTTTAGGCTTGTCTTTCTGTAGTATCATATAAGTTGCATATCTCCATTTCTTTTGAATTGGTGACAAGGAAGTTATTATTTTCCTTTGGTGGACTCACGTGTCCTTGATATTTTTACGTTCCTTCTTGCATTGCTGTTTTCACACTTGAAGAAGCAGTCATCATCAGCAGTCAGTAAAGAGTGACTTTGGAAGAGAAAATCTTTTTCAGCTCTGCTAGGGGTACTGAGGCTTTCTTAGACCTTTTCTGTGAGTACACATGCTCCACACTTCTTTTTCCCTCTTGTGGGGAAATTCTTAAGATTGTATACTTTCTCTCCATCCTGAAAAGTTGGGTCTGGTGGTAGAGCCTCCCATCCATTTTCCATGAAATGATGCTAAAAGCCCAATCTTGTGTAGTTTCTCCCAATTATAGAGCTAAGGTGGCATTCTACATGTCCCCACTAGCTACCTGTCCCTACTGCCCTCCGAGGCATACCCAGGGAGTCAACTGTGTGAGTAAAGTGCACAGACTACTAGGTGGGCTCATGGGCCATTTGGGTGGTTTAATGATGGGCATCCTGGTAAGTCTGAAAGTGGTTAGTAGAATCCATGTCTCCCTGATGCTTGCTCTTTGAGGCCCCTGGCCGTGTTCTCCCATACCCATCCAGCTTACCTCAGTATTTTATGGGGCAAGGAAGTCGAGGGCTCTTTGGCAGTGTCCTCAGGAACTCATTCACACACTCTCACCTTCCTCCATGGAAGAAAATTATGAGCTGAGCATGGTTTTCTTGGAACTAAGCTGTTCACTTTGAGGGAGGTGTGATATAGGTAAAGTAACTCTTCCTCTTATTTTCTTCAGTGTGTCCAATCTTAAGTTCTTTTCTCTCCAATGGCTTATTAAAACCTCTCCACCGAACTCCCAGATTTCAATAAAAGTGTGTTCATCCACGATTGTCAAACTTGGTGTTTGGGGAGAAGATCTTAGAAAACACCTGTTCTGCCATTTTGTTGGTGTCACCTGACCTGTAAAACTGTGTTAGCATCTATTTTCTGAGGTGAGACCAAGGGTAAGATTTCTTTACTGTTCCATATCCAAGGACTTGAATTTATTCCATGAGTCTTCTCAGATCACGCCAGTGCACAGTGATCTATTGCTGTCTATGCCATTTATGAGTTAATCTAAGCAGTTATATAATATATTTTCGTTACTATGTAAAACATATGTCATTCCCATTAGTACTAATGACCGTCTACTATGCACAGGCACTTGCATTATATATTTATATGTGCTAACTTAACTCTTTCCACTTACCCTTGGAGGTTGTGCTTATCATTTTGAAAATTATAGTGGAGGAAACTAAGGTTTAGAGAATTTAAATAATTTGACATTTTCTTATAGCTAGTGAGTGAGTGGCCTGAATTCAAACCTTAATGTCCTTTACTATAAAATTAATGTTTCCTTTCTAATATTGTTTGTGCTCTGTCCTTCCAGTTACAAATGTGACATGTGTCTTCTCATTTTACACCTAATCCAACACTGTGCTTCAGTAAATATTTAAGTTACAATAGGAGGAATCGCCCACCTGAATTTTTAAAGTATTGAGTTCTGTTTTAAATTTGGGTACAAATCTGAAGGATCATATAAAATGTACATCATTTTTAGAGGGCTCCAAAGGGATTTCCCTTTCCTCAATAATAACACAAAGAGGTTAGATTAAAATGATTGTCAAGGGGGCGCCTGGGTGGCTCAGTGGGTTAAACCTCCAACTTCGGCTCAGGTCAGATCTCATTTTCGTGGGTTCGAGCCCCGCATCGGGCTCTGTGCTGACAGCTAGCTCAGAGCCTGGAGCCTGTTTCTGGTTCTGTATCTCCTCCTCTCTCTGCCTCTCCCCCTCTCATGCTCTCTCTCTGTATCAATAATAAATAAAACATTTAAAATAAATAAATAAATAAAATGATTGTCAAGGCTGTGCTTACCCTAAAATTTTATTATCTGTCAATTCAATTGAATACTTGATTTCATAAAATGAGATAATATTTAATAAGGTTGATAATTAATAAATCTGTTTCAGAAAGTAATTTATTTTAATTATTACCATCATACAATTATTCTTTTTTAAAAATATTATATCTTGCATCTTTTAGTAGCATCAATAGTAATGTTACGTCTTATAAGATGGAGCTGAATACATGTGTTCCCTGCTGTGAATCATGATATCTAACTGTTTGTTAAATATATATGGCTTCTTAGGAGAAGACCTATTTTGATGGTGAAGGACTCTGAAAAGAAAGTTGCCAATGCCATCCTGCCATGTTTTGGATTACCTTTTAGGTCCTGGAGACTTCTCTGATTTCTACTAAAAGCACATATTTCTTTTGGTCACACTGACAATCTGTAGCCTTGCTAATAAGTGTGGTGAGAGAAACACTAAGACTTTGGACATTTTCTGTGAGCCTGACCTCCCTCCAGGGACTACAGGATTGAAATCCACATGTTAACAGAATCCCATGGTGGTTCATTATTTTGCATAATAAAATTTAAATTGTTTCTTTGAAATACAACTCAATTACTCCCTCAGGCCACATAATGAATGGAGACTTCATTTTTTTGAGGTTTTGCCTTTTTTAAAAATGATAGCACATTTTATTCCAATTTATGTCAGCCCTTGACTGTTCCATGAGAGCCATTAATATTATTGTATTCCTGTCTTTAATATCATAACAAGATTTCTTTGTACCCTTTGTACCCTTTGTACACTTAAGCCACATTTGCTCTATTACTCCAGTGCCCAACCCCTGGGAAACACCATTTTAGTCTGTTTTAGATTACATATTTTGAATAGAGTATTAAAGCACAATATTTGTCTCAGCCACTCAGCAGCATAATTTTCTCAAAGTCCATCCTCTGTTGTCACAAATGGTCTTATTTTACATAGGTGAATGATATTATATTTTGTTTATATTCCACATTTTCTCTATCCATTTATTCACTGATGAGCATGTAAGTTGTTTCCATATCTTGGATATTGTGAATAACATTTCAGTAAACATGGAAGGGCTTGTATTTCTTCAGACTCTTATTTTCATTCCATTTGGGTATATACCTAGAAGTGGAATTTATGGACCATAAAGTGGATCTACTCTTAATTTTCTGAGGAACTTCCATACTGTTTTTTGTAGTGGCTGCACCAATGTATAGTCACAACAAATACTGTGCAACCATATTGTACAGTGGTTATCTTTTGTCCAAATGTCCACCAACCCCCATTATCTCTTGTCTTTTAGATAATAACAGTGGGAAGTGGAAAGTGGGGAGTGATTTTCATGTACGTGTTGGCCATTTGGATGTTTGCTTTGGAAAAACTGTCTACTATCTTTTGTTTAGGGTGTAATGCAAGGCACATTTTCATACAGACAGTGCTGCTGCAATGAGGCATGCAGACAGTCATGACTTTCTGACTCTGCGTCAGGCCTTGTCTCAGATGACATACACAAGTCATAGGGTTCCAGGACTGTGGGAGATGCCTACCACGGTGGTGCCTAAACTGTGTCCTGCCAAGATCCAGGGTTTGATAAAAATGGCCTAATTTTCTGTGGGAAAGAGCAAACCGGAGAACCTGAGCCTACCCTCCTGCCCATAGCAATGGGAACTGCTCAGTCCTTATGCATTTTTCACACTGGATTTCTGCATAGCATTTAGATGGAAGACATCCTTCCACAGCTGAATAAATAAACACAATTCCCTGTTGATTTTCTCTTTCTCTTAGCAGGTGGAAAACTGCTTTAGATTGGAAACTTTTTTTTTTTTTAACAGTAATGAAAGTGTTTTTATTGTGAAGAGCAAGGGTCACCAGTCCAAATGCTTCAGGCCCTGGAAGATAAATTAACAAATGGAGGTATGATGTATTCTAGATACGAGCAACATGTAATCAATTAATTGAAAACAGAATGTCCTACCAGAGTGAAAATTTAACACGCAAAATCTGTCTGCAGGCCAGATTTGGTGCTTGGTTGTTATTGAAGATCTCTCTGGTAGAGGTTCCTTGAAAATGGAGGACAAAATGATGTGTCCTAACATAAAATTATCTCTAAAATGCGTGACCTGCTGGTGATAGTACATGTGGCGATTACGGCTGCTTCTGAGGGGACGGAGCCTTGAGTCTTCAGTGTCATCACCTCCATTTCGAGGACATGCAGGGCGGCCTGACTGGTGGATCCCTGGGGAAATGAATTGGCTACAGGACAGCCTAGGTGACAAACCCCAGAACCTTACGGAGTTTGTGCAGGAAACAAATATGACTAGCAGTGGAGCCAAGTGAAGATGTGAATGAGAAGGACTAAATCAGAGGACTGAAGGGAAGGTGGGACTTGACAGTGTGGGATAAATAATCACAATTTATGATTATCACTCAGAAGTGAGTTCAAACAGTACAGAACAGTAGCAGGGAAAGGCAGAAGTTTGCGCTGCACTGCAGGGGGTGGTGTGCCTATGCAGGGATAGCATCCCAACTTAAAGGGAACCAAGATGGACATATTGATCAAGCCTTTTTTATACTATGATGAATAATTGGGGTTTTACATTACTATAACTATGTAGATCATATACATCCTTCATGTCATATTTAAAAGAAAGCTCACAATCATTAAAAATTTAGCCTCATTCTTACTATTGAGTTTAGAGTGTCTATATGTCTTAGAATGGGTAGAATATTTCCCTATATCAGGGTGCCTGGGGGGCTCAGTCAGTTAAGCATCAGACTTTGGGTCAGGTCATGATTTCATGGTTCATGAGGTCAAGCCCTATCGCAAGCTCTGTGTTGACAGCTGAGTCCTGGAACCTGTTTTAGATTCTATGTCTCTCTGCCCCTCCCCCGCTCTTGCTCTGTTTCTGTCTCTCTCTCTCTCTCTCTCTCTCTCTCTCTCAAAAAGTGAACAAATATTTAAAAAACATGAAAAATTAATAATCTGGTGAAGAGATGGGCAGAAGACATGAACAGACACTTCTCCAAAGAGGACATCCAGATGGCCTACAGACACATAAAATGATGCTCAACATCACTCATCATCAGAGAAACACAAATCAAAACCACACTGAGATACCACCTCACGCCAGTCAGAGTGGCT
>NC_043714.1:2884550-2901191 GCF_006229205.1 Suricata suricatta
GTGTCATAACTTTGGGCATAATTTCAAGTATTTTAATTATTTTCTGGATTTGGAGGAGGATATAGTTTTTACATGATTTTTTACGGAAATATATTTGAGAACATTTTGTAAGTTTAACTTGTAAGCATATTGATTCCTATATTTGTACATCGCAATATGATTGTCATTGTCACATTAGTTAGCAATTCTATCACTTTGCCCAATTATATATATATTTTGGTGTTGTGAGAATAAAGGTCCAATCTCTTAGCTGGTGATTATAATGCAATATTGTTGTCTATATTTGCTATACTGTACATTAGATCTCCAGGACTTATTTATCTACTTATTGGAAATTTATACCCTTAAACAATATCTATTTATATCTATTTCTACCATTCCCCAGCCACTGGTAACCATAATTTCACTCTGTTTTTATTTGTAGGGATTTTTTAGATTCCACCAAATTCAACACACAGAAGAGGAATACTCTGTACAAAATAGAGCATTCTTCAGATTTTTAGAAGACTTTTATAAGCACACATGTCTCTTTCAGCATATTATTTGCCATATTTCTAATTCATTAGCCTGGAGTGCTTGTCTGGCAATTGGTTTATGGATTTCCAGAATTTCTTCTTGGGGCGCCTGGGTGGTTCAGTCAGTTAAGCATCTGACTTTGGCTCAGGTCATGATCTCACATTCATGGGTTCGAGCCCCGCATTGGGCTCTGTGCTGACAGCTCAGAGCCTGGAGTCTACTTCTGGTTCTGTGTCTCCCTCTCTCTCTGCCCCTCCCCACTCATGCTCTGTCTTTCTCTGTCTCAAAAATAAATAAAAAAATTAAAAAAAAAAGAATTTCTTTTCTTCCTCTAAGTGAGTATCAAATGTCTAAAAAGACTTCCTTTTTTATTTTTTTAATTTAAAACATGTTAAAGGTTTATTTATTTTTAAGAGAGAGAGAGACAGAGTGCAAGCAGAGGAGGGGCAGAGAGATAGATAGAGAGAGAGAGAGAGAGAGAGAGAGACTCCAAAGCAGGCTTCAGTCTCTGAGCTGTCAGCACAGAGCCTGATGTTGGGCTCAAACTGCAAGATCATGACCTAAGCCAAAGTTGATGCTTAACCAACTAAGCTATCCAGGTGCCCCAAGACTTCCTTTTTTAAAGGAGTATTATCAAAAGTGCATAATTTAAAATAAATATTTGCTTAAGAGTGTGAAAAAATCTAACTAAATTTATTGATTGGCTGAAAATGAGCTTAACATAAAAATTGAAACCACTTAAGGAATTGATATAACTGACTAAATATGCATATTAGAGTTATAAAATCAATGTGGAAATTTTGAATCCATTATAAAAACATCAATCGGGGATTAGAATTATTTCATTTAAAAAAATTGACTTTGGAAAGTTCCTTCAGAGATTTCAAAAATCCTTGACAACTTTGCAAACAAGCAAAGTAAGCATGACTGGACAGAACTGATACAATATTTGGGGGAAATGTCTTAAAATAGTAAAAAATAAATTAAAAATTCTCAATAGTTTCTGGGCCTATAACAATGTTCTTAAAAGGAATATTCTTTCTAAAGGAAGGAAGGTGAATGTTAAAAGTGACAGGAGTCACACTGGGAAAAGGAAGTTCTCACATGCGTGTGGCCTGGTCTACTGCTGGCCTCTCTTGTTCTCTGTGATGTGCATGGTGGTCTGCAACAGGGCTGCCCCTTAAGCACTGCATCAGTCTCAATGTGGCTGGTTTCAGTGCAGTTATCTTGTGATATGAAGAATGAAATGTGAATGGACTCGATGTGTTCAGCTCCCATTTTCTGCCCTGGCACTAATTTGGACAAAGAAACGAAAGGTGGATTTTCTCAGAACACGCATGGTGAGGATTGCAAGAGAAATAAGATGGAAGAAGAATGGATTTCAGACACTTTGAAATCACCTCTTGATTATTAAGCTTAGACCTCACAGGAGAGACAAACATACTGTTCTCCTGTTTAAGCCATTATCATGTCGACATCTTTTTTAAAGTAACCAACTAGTATCCTATTCACTGTAGACAGATGAAAGAAGGGATGGTCCAAGATGGTTGCGTGGGAAGAGCCTGAACTCCTCCCATGGCAAAATGAATCCACACCTTCATATGGAACAATTCCTTCAGAAGGACTAACAGCTTCTGCATTACAAAAGGCAGAAAGGCCGCATAGAGAAAAGTGGGAGAGATAGAGACTCAGTGTTGACAGGAAAATCACCCCCAATGCTGCAGCCTGCACTGAGGAAGGTGTCACCAAGTCTCCTGCACACAGATTCACCTGCTCTGGGGTACCATCAATACCAGTGGTTGAAAGGGCAACTGGACTGCACGTGGAGGAAATCCATTTATGAACCTTAGCACATCCACCAACCAGAAAACTGCTAGAACTCTCTCCAGGCTTGGAGACACCAAGGCATACCATTGTGTATGTCCTCCCCTCTATCATGCAGGCAGCTGCAGGGTCCAGGCACTCTAGCTAGCCTAATAGAACCACCCTAGTGTGCCCCAGGCTCCTGGTTTACTCCAGGTCCAGCTGCCCCCCACCCACCATGAAGCAGCCCCTACACAGCACTCCAAGGGCCTTCCCTGCCTACACCCCTCCCAGCTCCAGCTATCTCACCAAGACATCGCTGGCAGAATGTGCTCTGGAACCCATCCGTCCTGCACTCCAGCCAGCTGTCCTATCAAGGTGGCGCTGGTGCTGCCTGACCGTGACTGCTCCAGCTTTAGCCATCCCTCTAGGGCATTTCAGCATGGCATATGCCTGATCTCCACTACAGTGTGCACCCAATTCCACTACTCCAAGGTGGCCCCAGAACAGCATGCCCCAGTACCCATACAGCATATGCCTGCTCCAGCTCTGGCCATCTCCCAGTCGTGGCCCTGGTGTGATGGACCCAGAGGCCTTCCAGCCTGCACCCACTCCAGCTCCAGCTAGCTGGCAGAGTTACCAGGCACACACAGTCTACACAGGGGACACTCCCATACAAGGTCACTCAATACCAGTAGAGGTAGTGCTTCTGCCTAATTCATAGAAACAAATAAGAGGGTCAAACAAAATGTAGCAACAGAGGAATATGTTCTAAATGAACCAATAAGATAAAACTCCAGAAACAAACTAATTAAATGGGAATAAGTCATTTACCTAATAAGGAGGTGAAAATAATGGTCCTATAGAAGGTCAAAAACTTAGGAGAAGAATGAAGGAACACAGTGAGAACTTCAACAAAGAGGTTAAAAATGTAAGAAAGAACAAATCAGGGTTGAAGAATACAAATCAGGGTTGAAGAATACAAATCAGGGTGAAAAATGCACTCAAAGAATCAAATCAGAATAGAGCATATAGGAGAATTGTCCAGCCATTTGGAAGATGAAATAGTGGAAACCATGCAATCAAGACAGAAAATTATTATTTTTAAATGAGGATAGTTTGTGGGACCCCAGGGACATAAAGCATACTAATGTCCACCTTATATAGGTCCCAGAAGCAAAAAAGAGAGAAGAGGGAGCAGAAAACTTATTTGAAGCATAATCATAATCATAAGCATAGCTGAAAACTTCTCTATCCTGGGGAAGGAAACAGACATCTAGTTCTAGAAATTAGAGAGTCTCAGACAAGATAAAACCAAAGAGATGCACATCAAGACATATTGAATTAAAAAGTCAGTAAGGATAAAAAGAGAATTTTAAAAACAGCAAGAGAACAAACAATTACATACCAGGAAAACTCTGAAAGAATATCAAGCGACTTTTCAGAAGAAATTTTGCAGACCTGAAGGATGTGTTCAAAGTGCTGAAAGGGAAAATTTACAGGTAAGAATTCTCTGCCTCACAAGGATATCATTTGGAACTGATATATAAATAGTCTCCCAGACAAGTAAAACTGAAGGAATTAATTACTTCTGAAACTAGAAAAATGAAAACATAAGAAGGAAAAAAAACCTCCCTGGTAAAGTCAACTATCTAGTAAAGGAAGCAGATCAGCCACTTAAATGAGTGTTAAGAGACAAAAAGTAGTAAAATCAAATATAATAAGTAGTTAAGAGACACACAAAATAAAAAGATGTAAAATGTGATGTCAAACACCTAAAAATGTAGGGGATGAAGTAAAAATATATTGCTTTTTGAATGTATTCAGAGTTATGCAAATATGAACTGAAAATAGACTGCTATAGCCCCTATGACCCAGCAATAGCCCTGCTAGGGATTTACCCAGGGGATACAGAAGTGCTGATGCATAGGAGCACATGTACCCCAGTGTTCATAGCAGCAATGTCAACAATAGCCAAAACATGGAAAGAGCCTAAATGTCCATCACCTGACGAATGGATCAAGAAGATGTGGTATGTATATACAATGGAGTATTACATGGCAATGAGAAAGAATGAAATCTGGCCATTCGTAGCAAAGTGGATGGACCTCAAGGGAGTCATGCTAACTGAGATAAGTCAGGCAGAGAAGGACAGATACCACATGTTGTCACTCATAAGTGGAACAGGAGAAACTTAACGGAGGACCATGAGGGAGGAGAAAGGGGGAAATAGTTGGGGAGAGGGAGGGAGGCAAACCATGAGAGTCTCTTGAATACTGAGAACAAACTGAGGACTGATGGGGGAGGGGAAAGGGACGGGATGGGCATGAAGGAGGGCTCTTGTTGGGATGAGTACTGGGTGTTATATGGAAACCAACTTGACAACAAACTATAAATAAAAATAAATAAATAAAATAGACTGCTATATATATGTCAATATATCTATTATCCTCATGGTAACCACAAAACAAAAATCTACAATGATACACAAAATATAAAGAAAGGAACCAAATCATAACAATAAAAAAAACCCATTAAACCACAATGGAAGAGACAGCAGAAGAATAAGGGAATAGAGAAGAACTACAAAAACAAACAGAAAACAAATAACAAAATGGCAGTAAGTACATATTTATTAATAATCACTTTAAATACAAATGGACTAAATGCTCCAGTCAAAAGACATAGGATGGCTATATGGATTAAAGAAGACAATCATAATTTATAGAGATATCATTAGAAAGTCATTATTTATTTGTCTTAGTTTTGGACTTAATTCGATTCAGTTCAAAAAAATGAAATGGACAAACACTATGATAGTTAAAAAACTGGACATTGTATATAGTGTAGATAGATATTCCATGAGTATGCTTTTATATTGGGATCACTCTTCCATGAGAATCTTGGAGAATATACAACACTAACACACTTGCTAATGTCCTGTAATGTTGATAGTACAAGTTAAAAACAATAAAATTGCCTTTGAGCTCTCTCCAAGCATAAGCATGAGAATGAAGGTGACAGGGTAACATTTAGGAATATGTATAACTATAAAGAAACCTGATGGCATATGAACTTTTTGCATTGCTTTGGGACTTTTCTCTGAGTGCTGGTAGGCAATCAGATGAAAACTGTCATTTGTTATAATTGGACAATACTTACTTAGCAAAATCTGATATTGGGGTTCTACACTTTCTCATGACATTAGAATTTCTGGAACAACAATCATAATGTAAACACAATGGAAAATGTAAAGGCAGAAGTTTTGAGCCTTTATTTCCAAGGTAACTATACTAACTTAATTTTTAATAAATGTCAGCCCCAGAGAGTTTTACTTCTTGGGCATAATTTTTTAAGATGGAACCCAAAGCCCTCTGTGTAGAACTCTGATGGGCATGATTGTTCTCTTTGTCTTTGAAATGAAAATAACAGTAATTAAGCACTTAAAGCTTCCAGAGATAAAGTTATTTTTTTGCCTATTAAAAAAAAACAGGCTCTTTGTACACAAGACTTAATTAATATAATTGGTTTCATCAGAGCTATCAACCTCTCAGGAAAAAATTTGTACTCTAGATGTCCAATCTACATAGAATTCCTTAAGTCTTAAGTATGGAGAAAATTACTGGTCAACCAGCGTTTAAGAACTAGTGTTGTAAAGAAATATACCTATTTGAATGACAGGTTTCATTTACTAGAAGATTTTAAAATCCTGTCAATATGATTTCTATGAAGATTTTCAGTGAAATAATAAAAAACCAATGAAGGAAAATAAACCAAAAGACAAGACCCATATATATGCTGTCTACGAGAGACTCACTTCAGATCTAAAGACATATACAGACTGAAAGCAAAGGGATGGAAAAAAGGATATTTCATGTAAATGGAAATGAAACAAAAGCTGGAGTACAATACTTGTGTCAGACAAAATAGACTTTAAAAGAAAGACTGTAACAAGAGACAAGAAATGCATTACATAATGATAACATGGGCAACTCAAAAAGAGGATATACCGTTTGTAAATATCTATGCACCCAACATAAGGGCACCTAAATATCTAAAGCAAAAGTTAATAGACATAAAGGGAGGAATTGATAGTAATACAAGAGCGGGGGACATTACCACCCCACTTAGATCAATGGATAGCTCATATGGACGGAACATCGTAAGGAAACATCAGCCTTACATGACATATTAGACCAGGTGGACTTTAAAGATATATAGAGAGCATTTCATCCCAAAACTGTTAGAATAGACATTATTTTCAAGGGCACATGGAAAATTCTTTAGGATAGATCACATGTTAGTCCACAGAAGAAGTAAGTGTCAATAAATTGAATAAGACTGAAATAACATGAAGCATCTTTTTCAAGTATAATGGCATGAAACTAGAAATCAATACAAGAGGAAAATTGGAAAATAAACAATGTATGGAGACAAAGCAGTATGCTTCTATACCACTAACATGTGAGTGAAGAAATCAAAGAGGAAATTAAAAAATACTTTGATACAAATGACAATGGAAAAACAAAATTTCAATTCTGTGGGATGCAGCAAAAGCAGCTTGAAGAGAATAGTTCATAATGATACAAGCATCTCTTAAGAAACAAGGAAAATCTCAAATAAACAATACAACTTTCTGCATAGGAACTAGAAAAAGAAGAACAATCAATGCCCAGCAGTAGAATGAAGGAAATAATCAAGATCAGAGTAGAAATAAATAAAATAGAGACCACAAAACAATAGAAAAGCGATAAAAGTAAAAGCTGGTTCTTGGGAAACAGAAAATAATTTAAGCCTCTAGCCAGACTCATAAAGAAAAAAATAGTGAGGACCCAAGTAAATAAAATCAGAAATGAAAGAGAAGTTATAACTGACACCATAAAAATACAAAAGATCATAAGAGACTACAACAATTATGTACCAACAAATGGGAAAACCTAGAAGAAATGTTTAAATTCCACAAATAAAGAAAATTATAAGACAAGATTCCTGATGAACATAGATCCAAAAAATTTCAACACAATATTAGCAATCAAATTCAACAATATATTAAAAGAATCATATACCACAATCAAGTGGGATTTATTCCAGGGATGCAAAGATGATTCAACATCCACAAAGCAATCAATGTGATACATCTCATCAAAGTGAAGGATAAAAATCATGTGATCATCTCAATCGATGCAGAAAAGCATTCAACAAAATTCAACATCAGTTTACGATAAAAACTCTCAACCAGTGGGTTATAAAAGGAACATACCTCTACATAATTATAGCCATATATGACAATCCCATGGCTAACGTCATACTCAGTGGTGAAATGCTAAAAGCTTTTCCTTTAAGATCAGGAACATTACAAAAATTTCACTCCTCACCACTTCTATATAACACAGTATTAGAAGACTTGCCCACAACAATTAGTCAAAATAATTGCATTATTGTATATAATAAAGGCAAACAAAAATGAAAGGAAGAAGTCAAACTCATTATTAGCAGATGGCCTGATACTACATATAGAACATTATAAAGACCCCACCAAGAAAGGCCATACAGAATTCAATTGTATTTTTGTACACTAATAACGCATTATTAGAAAGATAAATTAAGAAGCCAAGTTCATTTACAATCGCATCAAAAATAATATAAAAAGAATAAAAGAACGGAATAAATGTAACCAAGGAAATGGAAGACATATACTCTGAAAACTGTATGATATTGATGAGAAAGATTGAAGATGACACAAAAAAAATGGAAAGATATATCATTCTCATGGTTTGTAAGAATTAATATTAATAAAATGTCCATATTACCTAAAGCAATCTACATAGTGTAATTCCTAGCAAAAAAACAATGGCATTTTTCTAAGAACTATAACAAGGAATCCTAAGATTTGAGTGGAACCACAAATCCTCAGAGTTGCATGAAATCATAAGTGGCCCCTAATAGCTAAAGACATCTTGAGAAAGTAGAACAAAAGTGGAGGTATCATGCTTCCCTATTTCAAACAATACTACAAATCTACAGTGATCAAAATAGTATGGAACTGGCTTGAAAACGGACACAAAAAAATAGAACAAAATAGAGAGCCCAGAAGGAAACCTACACTTATGTAGTCAGGTAATTTGTGGCAAAAAGGCAAGAATGTACATGGAGAAAACATATGGTGAAATAAGTACATAGAGAAATGCATGGAGAAGTAAATGGTGCTGGGATAACTGAATAGCTCCGAGCAGAAGAAACTGGACCACTCGTTTATACCATGTACAAAAATAAATTCAAATGGATTAAAGATCTGAATGTAGACCTGACATTAATATGTTGGAAAAAAAAAAGCATAGGGGGTAAGTTTCTTATCAATAGCTCTTCAGTCAAAGGCAAAACATTTAAAATAAGAAAATGAAATTATATCAAATTAAAAATATTTTGTACATGAAGGAAACAATCAAAACACAAATGGCAACCTACTGAACAGGAGAAGATATCTGCTAATAAAGATCTGATAAGGGGTTAATATTCAGAATATATAAAGACCCCATACAGCTCAGTAGCAAAAAAGAAAGCAAGATGGACACGGATGTGAGAAAAGGGAATACTCCCACACTGTTGGTGGGAACGTAAATCGTTGCAGCCACAGCTTACTCAAAAAATAAAAAATAGTGATACCATACAAATCTACAATAAAGTCCACTTTTCCAAAGAAAACAAAAGCACCAATCCAAAGAGATACATGAACCCCTATGTCCATAGCCAAGATATGGAAGTAAGCCATGTAAGTGTACATCAATAGATGAATGGATAAAAAAGATATGATACAGGGGTGCCTGGGTGGCTCAGTCAGTTAAGTGTCTAACTTTGACTCAAGTCATGATCTTGTCGGTCCTGAGTTAAAGCCCTGCATCGGGCTCTGTGCTGATATTTCAGAGTCTGGAGCCCATTTCAATTTCTGTGTCTCCCAATCTTTCTCTCTCTGCCCATCCCCTACTCATGCTCTTTCACTCTCAAAAATAAATAAACAAAAAAATTTTAAAAGATGTGATATATGTGTGTGATATACACAGATATATATATATGATACATGTGATATGCATGTAGGTTTGTATGTAGAATGCTACTCAGCCATAAAAAAGAATGAAATCTTGTCATTTTCAACAACACAGATACATCTACAACATATTATGCTAAGTGAAATAGGTCAGACAAAGACAAATACCATATGATTTCACTCATATGTGATTCTAAAAGACAAAACAAAACAGAAACAGACTCACAAATACAGTAAACTGTTGGTTACCAGGGGGGACAGATTTGGTGTACAAAATAGGTGGAGTTTAAAAGGTACAAACTTTTAACTATTAAAAATTAAGCTAGAAATAAATAAATATTAAATAGGTAAGTCAGTGCATATAATATACAGCATAGGAAATAGAGTCAACAACATTGTAATAACTTTGTAGAGTGACAGATGGTAACTAGATTTAATGTGAGGATCGTTTCATAATGTATAAAAATATCAAATCGCTATGAGGTACACCTGAAAGTAATAAGATAGTTTATGTAAATTATACTTCAACTGAAAAAAAGATTAAACGATACATAAATAGCTGCCTCAAGGTGCACAATCCTAAATGAACAAAACGTTCACTAAAAATAAAACCCAAGTGACTGCAACTGCCATTTTCAATCCTATCATTTTAACTAATTTTGAGGAGGGTACCAATTAATAATTTGCAATCAAGCTCCATGTGTAGATGTGGAAGCATGTGGAGACAGTGTAAACTGGGTTTCAGTTTGGGATACACAAATAGATGGAAGATAAATTTTGCATATTTCATAATTTTGCCTTGGGCAAATTCTATAAATAGATAACATTTTTCCCTTCAGTAAACTGAACTGTCATAGTAAGCAGAGCATTATGAAGACTTTTTTTTACACACACTAAATAAAGCATTCTGGAAATTATCTAAGTAATTTAAGTCCAAATATTTTTGTATTAATGCTTCCTATTCTACTCTGTATGACCATCTACTAGGTTCTCCATTTCAACATTTTTCTCTGTGTGCTGTTATAGAGGTATCTTCTTTTTATTTTATCAGCCTCATGCCAAATGAAGCATTTTGAAATTTTATATGAAGCATGCATGAATTTGGCTGTATTTGTCTAATTTTGCTCGTCCTGTTTCGGTTATAAAAATGAGTTTTAGTCAATAGGAATTGGTGCTCTTTTCAGCATAATTGAAGACAAAATAGTTCCTGTTAATTTCTGGATATTAGACTTAATCATAGGAGGCAAGACCTCTGGACAAAAGCCAAGTTTGTTGACCCATGCCATATAAGTAAGACACTGTAAATGCTTAAGAAATATTTATTTCCACTTTCTCTTTTCTTGGGCAGGACCATGCTTTCATCATGAGTTGTTGGGTCACTCTTGTAATAATAGAAGAAGTTGGTTTCCTTGGAGTAGGGCTTCTCCATGCTTACTACTGAGCTGGTTCTGGGGACTTTAAATGCATCAAGAATGAAGTGGGTCACATTTATATATTGTGACTCTGTAATTTTAACATTATTAATTTTATCATGATTCACTCAAGCTATTTATGTATGCATTTGTATTCTCTTCTTCATATTTTAAGAGGTGAGATTTTCTAGTAACCATATTTTAAGAAGCTAATTTCCATAGAGGCTTTGTTTCTTCCTAGTACAACTATACTAGATACGAATAAATCAATAGAGGGTTTTTTTCTTTACCCCTGGATATGAGGGATAAAGAGATGAGGACATTTGGAAATTATACATTTGTTCTTGCATTATATCTTAATATAGATCAATTTATCTAAGACTGTTATACAAAGAAAGCCTTAGAATTTCAGATATGTACAGGAGAATATAGTATGGAGATGATGAATGTGTCTCTAGGGGGAAAAATACATTTTTGTTTTCTGTGAAAAAGGTCAAGTTTGAAATTTCCAGTGAAGATATTGTTATCTTGTTAATGAACCAATTACAAAATGAAATACTTTTCTCATAGGTGTTTTATAGTATACATCAGAAATTTCTAATATGTATATTTAAAACTTATGTTATTGAAATTGCTGACACTTATTAGTTGTGATTAATGGACTTTATGAAATACCAAGAAAAATACTCTTTTAATCAGTTATTGTGACAGTAATTCTACAGAATAACACTGTAAATCTAACTGGCCTTCACTATGGTATCAGTCGGGATTCTCTAGACAACAGAACCAGTTTCACACCTACATATCTGGATTCATACACCAAGAATAATTTCAAGGAACTGGTCACATTACTTTGCGAGCTGGAAAGTCTGAAATCTCCAGGACAGGTTAGGGGCCTGGAAAGGAGTCTTCTGCAACTGAACAATGTGGTTTCAGCTGTTAACTTATAACTATCTTCTTCCACTCTCCACTGCATATTCCATTGCCTCAACAGGCATCTCAGCTGGTGCTTGTTCTTGATCTCAAAGGTGCTCCAGATTTTCATTCCAAAAGGTCTGACCCATTAGCAGTTTCATTTTAGTTGGTTTTTGTTTGTTTGTTGTTTTTGTTTTTTGTAGCTTTCCATTGACTTCAATCACACAGTCTTAAGGTATCTCCTAGATTCCACACACATTCTTCATTACCTTCATTGTGGAGTAGCAGTTCAATTTCCCTTGGAAGTCAGGATCAATCACCCCAGCCAGTAATGTAACTCCTTTGCCTGCTGACTCAGTCATGAGAAGCCTGAGTGGCTAGGCAGCAGTCTTAGTTTCCATTCCAGTGTCTCCTGCTGGAAGTATTTTTCCCTCAGGAACAAACACCTCGAAGCCAGAAGAACCTAAGTTTATAGGAATGAGAAATAAAAATTTTTGCTAATGAGACACTCAAGGCAATAGTGAGTGGTACCGCTTCCATTTCCTCTTCTGAGTCTGGGACCCATTAATCTTTGCTCTGGGCGAAAGAGCACCATATAGTTGATGCCAGTTCAGAGCATAGACAGGCTTCTGGAAAGACTTACCCCAGTCTTGCAAGATTCTGCTAGCTGACACTGTAATCAGGTCTTCAAAAGCCCATTACACTGTTTTATAAAGCTTGTTGTTTCAGGATAGTGAGACCAGTAAATTCCATGAGCTTGGGTCTATTCCTCACTTCTTTCACTGCTAAGTGAATATCTTAATCAGAATCAGTGCCGAATGGACCATCATGGCAATGGTTAAAGCATTCTGTAAGTCCACGGATGGTAGATTTGGTAAAAGGATGGAATACACGAGGGGCACCTGGGTGGCTAGTTCGGTTAAGCATCTGACTTCAGCTCAGGTCATGATCATGTAGATCATAAGCTCAAGTGCTACTCAGGCTCCCTGTGGACAGCTCAGAGCCAGGAGCCTGCTTCAGATTCTGTTTCCCTCTTTCTCTGACCCTCCTCCACTCATGCTTGTTCTCTTTCAAAATAAATAAACTTTATTTTAAAAAGTATTGCATATATGAAAGGCAAGTCTGTCTCCAAAGTATTTACTCCAACAAGAACAAAACATTTCCCTTTCTAATATGGAAATAGTCCAATGTAATCAACTTGTCACCAGGTAACTAGCTAATCATCACAGGAAATGGTGCTTTATCAGATTCAGCACTGATCTCTATTGTTGGAATTCTAGGGATTGAGCCGTGACTGTAGCCAGGTTGACCATGGTGAGCGGAAATCCATGTTGCAGACCCGTGAATACCCTCCACCTCTGCTACAAATGCCACTTCGTTCATCTGTCCATTGGGCAATGACAGATGTGGATGAGGCAAAGGCTGACTGGTATTCACAGACCAGATAATCCTATTCACTTGGTTAGTAAAATCTTCCTCTGCTTAAATCACCGTTTGGTGAGCATTTATACAGGTTACAACTATCTTTATGGTTTTTTTTTTCCTATTTCAGAAAGATCTACCCCCATAAACCCTTCCCAGACTCCCTTGTCACTAATTTGTCCAGTCATGTATTTCCTAACTCCCTAACCGTCCCTCCAAACTATTGGCCGTAGTCCATGGATCCACACACACTCATAACCGTGCCCATTTGTCCTTCCAAGGAAAATGAACAAACACGTGTACTGCTTCAAGTTCTCACAACCAGGAAGATTTCTCTTCACCATTGCACTTCAGAAGGAATGCAGAAAGAGCTAAAGCTGTTCCATTTTAGGTGATGGCTATACAATGTACAGAATTATCTGTAAGCCAGGCCATCGGATTGTGAAGAACTCCACATGAGGCCATAGATACAGGCTGGGAGGGAGAAGGTACGTGAGGCCAGGAATGGGGCCACTGGAATTTGAACCACTTCTCCGTGCAACGTACTTGTGCCACCTGAGACGGCTTCAATCCAACTACATATACACACATATATATAATTATTAATTATGTAATATATGACACAATATATTATTAATATATAGAGAGACAGCCTATATAGATAACTATATATGCTTATGTGTGTATATATAGTTATATGTATATACTTAGAGCCTGGACTGAAATTCACCTATAGGAACCTGCCAATGACTGCAAACTGCATCCTTCTAGGCCACTGATACTCCAGGCACCCTTGGATGTCCTAGATCATACGGTTGAAGTTCAGAGCAGCTCGCACAGCAGCCTGGACATGTTGCAGAGCCTTTTCTTTTTCTGGGACTCACTTGAAATTAGCAGCTTTTCAGGTCACTCAGTAAATTAGCAGGAGTAGCTTACTCAGATGATGACAGTCGCCTGCAAAGTCCAAAGAGGCCCATTAGGCATTCTACCTCTTTTCTGGCTTTAGGAGGGGTCATATACGAACTTATCCTTCATCTTAGAAGGAATATCTCAACTTGTCTCATGCCACTGGACATCTATAAATTCTACCGAGATAGATTGTCCACCAATTTTTGTTGGATTTATGTCCAACCATCTGACACATATATCTTATCAATAAGTCTATAGTAGGTGCTGATCTGCTCACTAGGTCAAATTAGCCTAATGCCATCAAAGCAAAAGACCAGTGTGATGTCTTCTGGAAAGAAAAGGTGGTCAAGCTCTTTGTAGTCTAAATTATAACTTGTTGCCGGAGGTTGGTTTACCCTGGGTAAGACAGTGAAGGTGTATTGCTGGTTTTGTCAGCTGAAAGTAGACTCCTTCTGGTGAGCTTATGGACAAGTACTGAGGAGAAAAGCATTTGCTGAATCAATATGTGCATAGCAGGTACCAGAGGATGTGTTAATCTGCTCAAGACATGAAACCACATCTGGTACAACAGCTGCAATTGGAGTCATCGCCAGTTAAGCTTCTGACATTTCACTGTCATTCTCAAGACCCTCCATTTTTGGGGGCGCCCGGGTGGCTCAGTCAGTTAAGCCTCCACCTTCGGCTCAGGTCAGATCTCACATTCGTGGGTTCGAGCCCCGTGTCGGGCTCTGTGCTGACAGCTAGCTCAGAGCCTGGAGCCTGCTTCCGGTTCTGTGTCTCCCTCTCTTTCTGACCCTCCCCTTCTCATGCTCTGTCTCCCTCTGTATCAAAAATAAGTAAAACGTTAAAAAAATTTAAAAAAAAAGACCCTCCATATTTTCTGCATGGGCCAAATAGGTGAGTTGAGTGGGGGTGTAATGAGGACCAGCACCTCTGTACTTTTGAAGTTCATGATGGTGGTGTTTGTATCTGTCATCTGTCATACCTTTAATCCCTGCAATGGTAATGTTTCACTATTTGCCTTGGCAGAGACAGTTCTAGGGGCTTCTACTTGGGCCCTCCCTCCTCAGAGTAAGAAACAATATGGGAATTCTACCAGTTGCTAAGTAGGTCTACTTCAGTTATGTGTTCTGAGGCTCTGGCAGTGCCCACGAGACGGGTTCAGAAGTCCCCGGACTCACCGTGAGGTGGACCAGAGCTGAAATTCCACTTGTCATCTCACCTTCATAACTCCCACACTAACTGAGGAACCACTGTGATGTTTTGAATCTCCTGGAATTAAGTGTCATGTCAGTTAAGAGTTACTATCTGGTAGTCCCTGGAAAATGTGATTATTTCCTTTTCTTCAGTGAACAGTTATCCTGGTAGAAAGACATGTGTCCTTCTGATGAAAGCTGTGAAAAAGATTAACCAGGGTCCTCTTCAAAGGAAGCTGGCCTCCTCTCAGTCCTGGGGTTCTGGGCGTAAAAACTGGTTCAAGTCTGAAAATTGATTGAAGGCCCCTGACTGTTTTGGTAAATCAGGATAGATTGTTCACTAGACCTAAAATTCTGTTTTTTAAATTCCAGTTAAGACATAAATAGGCTTCCCATCTATTTCAATTTTAAGAACACATAATCAATTTGCCAGTGTTATAGGTTTCTGAGAGTCAGATTATTCTGATTACTGCTTAGAAGACTCTGACATCCATTCTGCCCCGCATCCCCCCCCCCCCGCCGCCCCACCAGGGCCCAATTATTCCCCTGCAGTTAAGGATTCCATTCAGTGCCAGCACTTCTCACTGTAACCACTAACCTGCAGAGGTGACCACAGACTCTTCAGCAGCGTTGTGATCTTACAGCCAGTTCCTGTCTCACCGTCATGGTAAAATGTGTGGGTGGGCAGGTTTCCCATGATAACCCTACTCTGACCCCCAATCTCCTTAAACATTTGAATCCCTTCCTCTACATTCAACCACATTTCCAGCTTTACTATCATGGGCCGTCTTCAGTCCATGTTTTAGCCAATCTGCCAAACAAACTGGTAGAGCTCTGGTAACCTCACAAGGTAAAACATTAAATAATTCCAGAATTTCCGTGTCATGTGGCCATGTCAGTAATTTTGCCTACTTCAACTTTATGTGACTTCCAGCATTATCCCATATTCTTTTTTTAATGTTTATTTATTTTTGAGATAGAGAGAGTGCAAGAAGGGAGGGGCAGAGAGAGAGGGAGGGAGAGACCTCAAGCAGGTTCTGTTTTTGTCAACAGAGAGCCCAACGTGGGGGTTGAACTCATGAATTTTGTTGAGATCATGACAAGAGCCAGATGCTTAACTGACTGAGCCACACAAGCACCCCCCACACCCCATCCTTAATATCTATCTCCACACATATTCCTCAGAAATCTGTCTGTATAGATTGCAAAAAGAATATTCAGTTCTTTTCCCTGTAGTGCACCTCCTCATCAGTCAAATTTTGCTTAGGAGTATCCAGTGCTGGTATTTTATCTATTTCTATAGCTACATTAGTGTTGTCTTCCATACTGGAAGTAGTCACTGGTGCCTGTATATCTAACCAGATGCGAGAACCAACTCTGGCAACCCCAGAACCAATTCAGACAAATCCTCCTTAAAGGTTCTATT
>NC_043714.1:2901291-2902781 GCF_006229205.1 Suricata suricatta
TCTAAGGAATTGGCGACATGACTCGGATGCTGACCAGGCTGAAGCCTTTGCTGGAACTGTCAGGCAGAAGTTGATCATGCCGTCTTCAGGCTAATTTCTTTCATCAGAGAATCCTCAGCTTTTGCTTTTAAGGTCTTCTGACTGATTGGAAAAGGCTGATGCAGATTATTAAGAATAATTTCCAATAATGAAAGTAAGTTGATTAGAGCTCATAGTATAACCTCGGTCAGATTTTGATTGAATAACTGAGGACTATACCACAGTCAATTTGACACACAGGGTTAACTTACAAATACTAAGCCTTTTTTATCTCCGAGTCTGCAGGTCAGCTCTCAGTTAAGTCTATTCAGGCAGAATATGAGGGTGTCTCTCTCTCACCCTACATTCTGTGGGCCGTTTAGGAAAGTTTCCCTCGATGTTTGTCACTCTGGGGCCAGGCCAAGTGGATTGCAGCTTCCTGAGAAGGCCCTTCTCATGCAAGAAGTGCAAGAGAGCAGGTAGGAACATGCGAGGCCATGAAAGAAACCAACATATGGCCACTTCACTACTGACAGGAGCAAGTCACATGGTCAAGTCCAAAGCAAATGTGCAGAGAAGCCACGCGCTCCGTGATAAACGTGTGGCGTGGACGTGGATGCAGGAAAGATAGCGAACCCGGGCCAGTTATCAGTATCCCACAAACATTTGCATTCGTGGCTTATAGTGATTTACAGCCTTGACATCTTACATTGCATCTGTAGGGAACTGACAGTCATTAGTGTAATGTTCACCTAAGTGACAGTGTTCACCTCAAAGATCTTCTTTTGCTGTGGTGTTTTATTTTTCGAACCTATGTTTACTTGTTACTAACTCAGATACTTTATTACTGACATATTTGTTGTTTTATAAAGGCTCCCCTTCCCAGCTAAATATAGTTTATTTCTGACACCAGATGCTGGTGTTATATAGATGGGAACAGGTTAAAGAGGTCAGAGAGAGTCATACGTTCACTTTCCCTGGAGGAATAGGTGGAGGTTCGGTCTACGTTCGCCTGGATAAATAGTGCTGTGGGGCGGCCTCGCGACACGGATCACCATGTGCACATATACTTCCTTGCTGTCCACTGGGGGAGGAATAAATGAATAAATAAATAAATGGGGGGAAAAGAGGCATTCTTTTATCCGGAGTAATTTCATATAATTCATGTAGACACTTCACTCTCAAGAAAGGAAAACATACCTCCCCGCTCCTTAAGCATAAGCTGCACATAGTGACTTCCAGCCAAAGAGGACCCTGTGGAGAGAGGGGGTGAAGGAGTATCGTACGGTGAGGACTCTTGACAGACACTCCTCCAGCCAGGAGATCAAGGTCCCCCTCCCCAGGGGCAAGTCCTGGTGACCGTAGGGGCCGCTCACACAGTGTGGTGAGATGGCGCTTACCGCTGTGGCATCCTCCCCAAATCTCTTAGCTCTAGTATAATCATGAGAAAAACATCAGAACAATCCCAATGG
>NC_043714.1:2902881-2906393 GCF_006229205.1 Suricata suricatta
TATAATATTCAGCATATGAAACTATGAAATTACATTTAGACAGATGGCTAAATATCCTATTTCTCTAGTAGCTTTTTAGTAGCAGAAATTGGTCTTGGTGATACCATGTTTTCATATCATCAATTAATATTGAAATTCTACTACTCTGGTAAAGGAATAACTTTATGTCGGTGTTGGAGACTAAAAGATATTTATAGTTTCTTCAAATACAGTTTATAACAGCAATTTTAAAAAATGATCGTTAAGACTAACAACCAATTTCTCACAGAGATCGAAAACTTAAGTAATTTATACCATCAAATTGTAATTTTTATTCTCAAATTGCCTTTCATTTGCAAATGATTTGTTGCTACCTTGCCTTATTAAAATCAGCCTACTGATGCATTCCAATAAAATGGAACCAGGCCCACGAAACTTACCGAGGGAAAATACTCAATATGTTACGCTGCATGTTCAGTTAACTATTGAAAACAGTCAACCTCTTCTCTTTCAGCAGCAGCGGTCATCACCCAGTGACAGCATAAGTGAACTTCTTGCTCTATTTTCCCCACATTTACTTGGTTAAGTGTTTATCATCTAAGACAACAGAAAATGACAAAGAAGGAAAAAATAGGTTAATGTTTAAGGACTGAGAAGAGGAGTAAGTTTGCGGAGCCTAGTCTTCTAATGTGGAATTCACCATACACTTTACTTTGAAGTCTTGTTTACCCAAGCTATATTGTATTTTGGCCCTCAATACTTTTTATGTGTAAGGGTATCTATTCGGATTTAAAACTAATCCACTCTTAATTTGTTTAAGTTTATCATATAACTAAAATAAAATTCTCTAATAGTATTTTTAAAAAACCCACTTGTGTATTTCTATGCACTTAAGTCTGTGCTCACTGTTTAGGTATCTAATGACCACAAAATGAAACTGTACTACATATTTCATACATCAATTTATCTTAATATTTTTCACTCTGATAAATAGCTTGTTTCCTTACATCATACTGTTTGTGGGTAAAATTTTAAGTTCCAGAGAGAATTATTCATGCATGAATTTTTTAATTAAAAAGAGAAAGATTAGTCAACCTTTTTTCAAGAGATAACCAAATGAAAGGCAACTTTTAATTACTCCTTTGAAGTTTCTTCCCCAGTTGCAAACTCCGGTTTCAGAACCAAAGCCGGGAATGAGCGAACACTCGAGAGACGAGGTTGGTCCTATCGTAGATCCTGTCTGAACGCTTAGTGGAGCGGGTCATGCTGACCCACCGCGGTGTGTTCATGCTTCACGAGGCGGGGTTAAGACTCTTTTCCTCTTCCTTCTCCATTCATTGTACCCTGGGAGTTCTTGCCCCTCACCGGTGGCCGGAAACACTGTTGGCCCATGCGACCTGCTCCATAGCTGTTGCCGCTTTCCTAGCGTTCTCCACTCTTACCCTACATGCCCTGCTCCATGGCTTACCGTTTTCCTGTCTTTTCAGACGACATCCTTGGCGGTGCCGTGGCACATGGATTTCAGGGCTGCCTGTGAAGAGGTATGTTATGTGGCTTTCTGCTTTTTGAATAAGAAAAAGGGGTTATAACGGGGCTTGGGCCTCCTTTATAGAAGTGAACAGTGCTTTTGTGAGAGCGTGGGTGACGGGCTCACTTCCGTCCAGGTGTGATCTGTGACTGCAAGACTAAAAAGCCAGAGCGCCTGGGAAGACTCAGATTTTCCCCTTCCTTAAGGAAAGACCGGAGCGTGTCTGGTTTGATTAAATTGTCCTTCTCTGTAAACTATGTGCTCACTGCATGATTTCAGGAAGTAGGAGTGCTGGAAGTAATTCTTTTCACACAAGTGGTTATAAACTAGAAGACATCTGAAGTCCTTTTTAGCATAAAATCCTATGATTTTATGATCCCAATATTAAGTATTTCAGTATTACTTAAGTATTAATGCATAGCAATTCAGATTCTCTGTATAGAAGCTGTCCTAGCAGTTCAGCGTGAGTTGAAGTGATACATTGCTCTTTCAAGGATATTAAAGGCGATTCAAGTGTGTAGTCAGTAGTGCATGGAGTTAGGCCCCAGGGGATGCAACCATTCTATTTTAGGAAGAAACACTATGAGATGTCACTTGTTAACTTTCCTGCAAAAATATCTTCTTTGTAAAAGTATTTGCCACAGTTCCAAGTTTAGAACATAAGTAAGACCTTTCAGAAAATTAATAAATTGCTTTTATATGTTTAAAACTTAAACTCTTTATTTTCCAAAGGTTTTTCTTTGTGCGAGCACATTTCCAATTACATGATAGTTATTTCCTCTCTTACATGCTACACTAAAAACTATTAGGTCAGAGTGTATAATTTATTCATCTTTTTAACCCAGTACCTATCTGTTCATACTTTTTAAAAAAATAATGCTTTAGAAGCTTAAATTTAGAAACATAAATTTAAATCTGTGCCATTTCTGGTGTCAAGTACCTAGTGTCACACTCTTAATTTCGGATACAGTAAGTCTACTATTTCCATCACAGTGTTTGTTCTTATGTTTTGGGTAGTAGAACACTCATTGAAATATCTCTGCGAATGAGATAAAAATGAAAAACATACGTGATTCATGTGGTAGAGACAGGAAAGTGGCCAAGTACTGTTTTAACTCATGGTTTACCTTGGATTTCAGAGGCTGAGCTAAGATTGATTTCTCAGACCTTTTTTCTTAAACAAAATTGTTGGATTCATCAGTTTGGAATATGTATCAGGTTAGATGTAAGGTTCAGAGATTTATTTTTACAATGACAATACCGTTGTGATCATCTTACTCTTGCTCTGCAGACAGGTTCTTGTTATCTTACGAAGAGTCCTTTGACATCTCTACCATCTGAGACTGTTTACGGGGGGTGGGGGTGGGGGTAAAACTGTCCTGGCGCTGCTCAGCAACAGAGGCGTGTGTGCCTTCTATGCGCTGGCTGGGTTTTCTGGAAGGCAGAACTGTGGGATGCTCCGCGGATGATCAAATGCCCCTGCAGATGCACCAATGGCAAGGAGTTTGCCTGAAATGTGCAGTCTTGGAACATTTCAATGGACAGAAACCATAAAGATCATTTCATTTCACTCTCTCACGTTGCAGGTGAGGAAACTGAGAGGTGTCATGAAATTCTGAATGCCATTTAATTAATTAGTTAAAAGCGAATCAATACTGTGTAGCTTGAAGTTCCTAAGTGTGAGCCTTTTTCTAAGTTATGTTGCTGGGAATTGGAAGATAGGCAAAGGCATATTAAAATAAAACTTGTTTTCTCTTGACTATTAATAAGCTAGTAAAGATGCAAATCTGATACTCATGTTCATCAGACAGATCTAGTTAGATTATAAAATCCACAATTTAGAGGAAGAGTAACTTGTTATGGGCAGTCATAATTACTGATTTTCTACTTTTAAAAGTGGCATCCTAATAATGATGTGCTCAGCAAGGTGACGTGCTATCTTTTGTCTAGGCATTCTTCATATTTCATTTTCACAACAATATTCCTTAAAATACAATCCACATCT
>NC_043714.1:2906493-2925149 GCF_006229205.1 Suricata suricatta
AATAATCCTTAATTATAAAACAAAAATAACTTATTAAAATCTTCTCATGACAACAAAATGTATAATGAAGTTAAATACTGTGATATAGAACAAAATGCTATTGAAATAACTACATGATGATACAATTCTGTTTAATTGTTAGGCTAATATATTTATTCAGTGAAAACCCTGAGTTCAGAAAAGGAAGCACTTAGTTTTGGATGGGGTGGTCTTGGAAAGCCTCAAGGAAAAATGAATCTTGTTCTAGTACTTGACAAATGGTAGAATTTACTCACGGAGGAGGCCATGATTGGAAGCAATCCTAGAAAGCAGGACAAATGCAGTTGGAGGCAGATTGCATCCAATGGCATTTTCCACCATGTTGCCATGATGTGGTACAGCATAAGCAATAACACATCACTTAAAGCTATAAGGTTACAAACAAATTAAGTTATATTTGACCACCAAAATATGGAAACAGCAAGGATACTTGTGAATCTATGTGCAGGGCATGTCATAGTTTCTGCCCAATTCCTTGGAGTTTGTATTTTTTTATGTCTGATATTGGAAAGTTTATATTTCTATTTTCTTAATGTTTGTGTATTTAGTTACGTATTGAAAGAGAGAGAGAAACAAAGAGAGAGAGGCAGAGAGAGAGAGGCAGAGAGAGAGAGAATCCCAAGCAATCTCTGTGCTGTCAGCACAGAGCTCAATGTGGGGCTCAATCTCAAGAGCTGGGAGGTCATGACCTGAGTCAAAATGGAGTCAGCTGCTTAACTGAGGCACACAGGCGCCCCGCAGATTTTATATTTCCAGATTAAAGGAACATAGATTTTAAAGTTTCATGAAAACACATGTGTTCTTTCACTATCTAGAACCTAAATTAAAGAGGCCTTACCTTTTAGGTGTTAAAGAAATTAGAGTCCATTTATTAACAATCCAAGGTAGTAGGATTAAGCTAAAGATAAATTCATCATAAGTTTAAGCGTGAAGTCTGCAGAGTAAATGCATGTAAATTCATAAGCACATTTCATTGATTTACAGAAAACATTTCAATGACTAGATTTTTAAAAAGTATTGTCTATTAAATAATTAAGAGGCATGGCCTTTTAATATTCCTCTAAGCAAACAAAGTGGACTTTGTAAAATCCCTCTGTAATATTGTATTATCCATCAGGCAAAGGAAAACAACATTTGAATTTACATCATTTTTCTATGAATCATCCCTTTAGAATTCAAGTTTTACAATTTATGTAATATACTGTACATGCCTATAGAGCCCATATATTTCTTCACCCACGTGCCATGTATGCACGGTCCGCACAGTCTGAAGACCAGTGATGGTGATGTCAACGGAAAATGAATGCAGCTCGTCAGTTTATAGTAAACTGTGCAGCCAGTAATGATCTAGGCAATTTTTTATTTTTCAGCCATCTGGGTGCACAGACGTAAAGACTGTGGCAGGATTCTCTTAGATTGTGGTGCAATGGCGGTCACTCTCGTGGTCCTGGCTCCCATTTTTAACCCTGAAGCAATCCATGGCACGTGAGACTGCTCAGATCAAGCCTCTCCTCATGTCAGTGTCCGATGCGTTCTCAGTAGCTAGACTTCGATGGGAAAATCAGGTCTGAGCGTTCTCACTCACTTCGACCCCCGCTGCCCCCCACCCTGTCCCCCACAGTGGTCATTGCTTTGATACAGGAAGAGCAGTGGGTTCAAGATGATGTCCTTCTCAGAACTTTTTGCATATCCAAGGAGATTCTTGTCACCAAGAGTCCTTTTGCTACCTCCTGGTGAGAGACACTCATGGCCATGTCATGTGACCAGGAGGATCAGGGAGGCATCCCTCAAATAATCTCTGCATGAAGGAAACCAAAGCAAGTAGCTAAGAGCTCTGCATCTGGAGTTCAGCCCAGAGGGTTCAAGCCCTGCCTTCCATTCATCTCTGTTCCTCTGCTCTTTCCTGTCTATGAAAGCAGTTGCACTGCATTGTTAGGAGGATCAAATGAAACACTATTTCTGGGCACACAGTAAGCCCTATGTAAGTGGCTCTTACACAGTGAGTAAATACATGACCCCGTTTCCCTGGAGATGATACCCGTCCAGCAGTGCGTCTCTGAATCAGAAGATGCTCTGCAGTGGATATTAGCCGCTTTTTAGCCGATCGTACCGGCTCTGATTCCAATGCCACTGTTTACCAGTCCCCAACATTTTCTGCTCCAGGTTTGTACTTCCAACAACAGAAACTTCGCTGTGTAACTTTCCCAATTCCTATCCACCTCCTGTTCTGCTATAAGAAATATATTTCTAAACCGTAAATCACCTTTCAGATTTCTCTAGGGAATCTATAATACCTGTAACCCCCTGGGACACCACACCCGGCCCTTGACCTTCCTCCTCCTCACCTGGCTTCTCTCACCCTCCTCCCTCCACTGGATCATTGCAGACTCAGCTTCGGGGATGAATTTTTCATGCTTCTCTCTTCTTGTATTATGTCCACTATCCAATGTCACGATTTCATATCATTACTCATTCTTCCTTCTTGAATAAAGTAACTTCCACCTCCTTTCATTATTATTTCCTTATCTTTTAAGACAAACCATATATTTTTTTCTGAAAGCTTTCTTTAACACCTCCATCTTTCAAGAATATTTATTCTCTCCATGTTGCTCACATACTAGATATCACATTGCATCTTACGGACATATGCACATTGTGTTGTAAGTAAGAATACTCTGAGGTCGGAGACTATTGTCTGATTCACGTCTGACTCACTGCTAGAAAATATTTGCAAAATTGATGTGTGTATGGGGTTTCAAATGCATTTGCATGCACGAAGCTGAGTTTTTATACTAAGATATTTGTGTCATCTCTTACCCCTACAGAATGTATTTTAAGTGTGTGTGTGTGTGTGTGTGTGTGTATTCATTCTAACAAAAGCTACTTGATTCTTTGTTTTCTTTAATTGTGTCTTCTGAGGACACAAATTTGAGCTCAAAGTCTGCATTTTGTTTTGCAGACAACTATCTAATAATTAGGGGGCATTTATACATTATTTGAGTGAATGGAGCTTTGACCACATCAAACGTAATGAGAGAAGTCTCATGGCTGTGGTTTTGTCCCTTGAACTTGCCCTGAATGACCTTAGATATCACTCTGATGTGTAACCATAATGCCTGGATTGGCTTTCGGGGAAACCCTCTTTCACCCTCACACTGAGACAGAGCGTTATTTGTGATTTCCAGCCTTTCCATTACACTTCGGGGAAAACTGGCCCAAATGTACCTTACATTAAAAAAATCAGCAAATGTGCTCAATTATGCTCACTTGGCTTTGATAGTATTTTATACCCTCCTCTTCCCCATGCCTCCTCAGAGGGTCCTGAAGTTGGCTCCCAGCCAGGATCACATTGTAAGCATGAAAGACTTTTCTCTGTGAAAAATGTAGAAAATTATGTTCTATATTAAGGAAACTATAATTTGCTTTTGCAGAAATATTTTTGTCCTCTAGACATACCCACTCGAGTTATGCTCTAGAATAGATTAATCGACCTAATTTAGTGAGTGCCTGCTCTGCACCAGTCTCATAAAGGAGAAAAGCACGTCATCCCTGCTCCTGGAACAAAACTCGTTTTTCCTTAAAAGATATCATAACCCTTAGAGAATAATTACAGACTAATACAAGACCATAGTGACAGAGGGTATAATGGTATGTATTAGCACATGGAATAAAGCAGTTTGCAGAAAGCACTATCTTTAGAGTCCCCAGTATCTATGTAAAGTCTCATTTACATTATGGAACATTCTTTTAAAGAAGCAGACTCCTGGAGAGCCACATGTAAATTTACATTCCAAGAGAAAGCCTTGTATTATCGCCTGGGATTTGTGGTCATTAAATACTAAGGATAAATATGTCTTTCTATGTACTTATCCATTTATCCAAATTAAGAATGACTCAATAATTATTAAATGAAAATGTAATTGCCAAAGGAGCCATTGTTCCTGTTGAGTTTTTGGTGCAGAGTAACAGCCCGGGATTATTTTCTGTCTCAGAGGAACTTCCTTTCGTGTTTCTGACAAATAGGAACCTTACGTGCGCCTGCTAGGGGGCACGGTTCTGTTGATGAGGGTGAATGTTATGCCTTGACCGCTTCGGGAGTGAAGGGCTCGGTGGGCTTCTCCCGTGATTACTGAGGTGCTGGCGGAAAGCTACGTCGGGAAGCTCAGCGATCTTCACAGGCTGTTTCCACAATTCTGCGAAACATCCGAAGCAGATCGGTGGACTGGGAATCGCAAAGCTTGAGTCTCACACCTTCTAATAACTATATTAGTTTAGACAGTTCACCTCACACCTTTATCCTCATTTCTTTACCGGTACTGTGAATATGTGCATGCATGAGCGTGTGTTTGTGTGAGTGGGTGTGTATATGTGTGCAAGTATGCGTGTCTGTGTGTTTGGTGTTCCTTGGTGACAAGGAAAGATGAAATCGTGGAGATTCGAAGAAACTATGTTGAGTAGGTTTGGTTTCAGATTTAAAATTCCATGACGGAGACAGAATGTACCTTAGTGGTTGCCTAGGGCTGGGTGGGAGATGGGGAGGGGGAATGGGGGATGGGCATTATAGGTTTCCTTCAGAGTGATGAAAATGTTCTAAAATTGATTATAATGATGTCTGCACAACTTTGAATACACTAAAAAACATTGACCTGTACATCTTAAAGGGTTGAATTATATAGAATGTGAATTATATCTCAATAAATCTGTTACCAAATTTTATGTTTCGATTATAAGCATTAAAGAAACCTCATTATTTTTCAAATATAGTGTAGAAACTATACCCCCACTGTGCTCATCTTATGTGGATTTTCTGACATAGCTCCATTGCCTGAGGTTACCTCACATGAAATGGTTAACCTTGTCTGCGCCCATATTACGTACTAAATTCCAGATTTATCAGAGCACATTTTCCTTAGCTCTTCAATACTATTCATCATGTTTTGCTGTGAATAGGCCATAAAACTATATTCTATAACCTAAGTATAATTTATTTTCTCTGTTTGTTCTTTTCTTGCCTGAAGACAAAGACAGGGATTTGTTTGCTGCAGGATGGTAATCAGGAGCCTTTCAAAGTCCGGCTGCACCTAGCCAAAGATATTTTGATGATCCAGGAGCAAGATGTGATATGTGTGTCTGGTGAGCCTTTCTATTCTGGTGTAAGTAGCTTTTCCTTCTGTTGAAGTTTGTTGTTGTTGTTTTGTTAATCAAAATGTTTATTCCCAGAAAATTCATAATATATTGTCTTTTACTCTCAGAGCCTAGTTAATCCTCTGCATGTCACCTTTGTTTACATTATTGAGCACTGTCCTTTTCGAAGTACCAAACCTAAGTCCACAGCTTCATGGAAGGCCCGTCCCTCTCCATTAGGGCACCTCAGGGGCTCCTGGCTGTGGTTAGGGGCTGTGGAGACACTCGGATAACCTGACCTCAAGAAGGCGCATCCCAGCTCTTTCACAGAGTACTGAGTACAGGGCAGGGCAGTTTTTCTGACCCTCATCTTACATCATTTCCTCCCCCGACGGATGTGTCACATTGAACTTTGGAGGTGGCGCAAAGGTGGAACTCAATTCTTTGCACTTGGGAAGCATGAGGTTTGAGGTGGCAGTCACTGGGCTCAAGGTCAATGCTCTTCCCAGGGGAATGTGCACAAATGATTCCAGGGACCTCCCCGATAGAATTATGCCTGAGTGTCATAGCAAGGTCTCTCTAATGCCCTGACTGGTGGGCGTGTCACTCTGCCCCTAATCCAACCTCAGAAAGAGCCATAAATTATCACTTGAGACTCATTGGCCTGCTAACTAGTGCTGAAGTACAGCTGTGGAAGACATTCTTAGGTGAAATTAGATTATACTTGACAAAACAACTTTAGCGTTAAAGAGGACGACTTTTAGAGTTTATCATTTATCGTGTAATAACATTAATTACATTATTTTAACAGTGTTACCATATGTGATCTCAGAAGAAAATCATAGCAAATAACAAATAGTCAGCTTCCTGGATTCTCCAGATATCTTTAGCTATTTAGCACAAAGATTTGATGTGTAGCTTATTAACAGACTTTCCTTGGAGTGTTTTGCTGGTGGTGAATAATGCTGAACTTGAGTTTCTACTATGCTTCTCACCAAAATCCTCAGGGAGTCACACCAGGTCCTAAATCAATAGGCCTTTGCTAACTAAAGATAATGGACATTTTGCAGACTGTTAACTATTCTTTTGTCACAGACCATTTAAATCATCTTGAATCATTGCTCTGGCTGTCAAAGCTGATTAAACTGTTCCCGTGGGTGCCCTTTCTTCCTTTTAGTTAATTAAACAATGGCAGTCAATAGTTGATTCCTTCTTTCCTTCTTTCTTTCCTTCCTTCCTTCCTTCTTCTTTTTTCTTTCTTTCTTTCTTTCTTTCTTTCTTTCTTTCTTTCTTTCTTTCTTTCTTTCTTTCTTTCTTTCTTTCTTCTTCTTTCTTTCTTTCTTTTGTTCTTTCTTTCCTTCTTTTCCTTTTTCCCTTCCTTCCTCCCTCCCTTCCTTCCTTCCCCCTTGCATTCCCTCTCCTTATCCTTCTCCTCCTCTGTCTCTTTGTCTTTCTCTTTCTCTTTTCAGTGAAGCAATATTATTCATATATATCTCTGGAATGAATATATTACTCAAGTCCTAGAAGAATAAAATGCCATAATTGGTAAAATCCAGACTATCAACATTGAAATAATATTATTGATTTTAAGCTATGCAATAAAAATACCTAATATACATAAACCTAATCTCTCTTTTGGAAAGACTGTTGGGAAGAATTTGATAGAATTAAGGAGAGATATTCTATGATAATGTCAACAAATGCAAAAGAACAATTGACAAAATTGGGCAGTCGTTTGTAAGAAGCCCTTACAGCAAAGTCTGGAGACGATAGGGCTCCCTTAATCCAGCGATCCTCTAATGAGTGCTTCTTACTAACTTTGTCAACATGGAAGATACGGTCTGAGATTGTAGGCAAGTCACAGATCATTACTTACTTCATTTTACTCAATATTTGGTCTTACAGTAAGTCAGGAAATGGATATAAAATGGCATAACAGTTGAAAAAGGAGGTAAAAACAACCTCATTTTAGATGCCAGGGCGGTGTATGTAGAAATCTCTAAGAAATCTAGAAAAAAGAATAACATACAAATTCATCGAGGTTTATGGAAATAAGGATATGCCCAAAGTCAATCAGATTTCCATAATTTGCAAAACTTGATAAAAGTGGAATATGTAATACATCAAAGGGATAATACATTTAACAAAATATGTTAACAAAAAGCTTTTACCTTGAAAACTACAGAACTGTGATAAATGAAATGAAAATGAATAAACAAATGGAGAAATGTAACATGATTGTGAGTTACAAACTAAATACTGTTAAGTTTCCACATCTTCCTAAACACTCAATATCAGTCAAAATCCCCAAAATGTTATTGTAGACCATGACGAGCTGTTGCTAAGACTTACATGGAAATGCAAGGACTCCAGTAGAGCTCAGACAATCTTGCATAAGGAGAGCAAAGTTGGAGCATTTTATACTTCCCAAACTCACAACTTACTATAAGATTGCTATAATGAATGCGATGCAATATTGTACAAGTACAGGTAAATGAACCAACAGAATATTATAGAGCCCAGAAACAGACCCATGCTTATATGACCAAGTGCTTATTTTTATTGTAGTAAACTATCATAACATAAATATTATCATTTTAACCATTTTTAGGGGTACAGTGCAGTGGCTCTGAGCATATTCACGCTGCTGTGAACCTATCACTACTATCCATATGGAGAATTTTCATCATCTTATACTAAAACTTTGTGTCTATTAATTATTTCCCAGACCCTCTCCCTTCAGCCCCTGGTAACCGCTAGTCTACTTCCTGTTTCTTTGGATTGACTACTATAAGTGGAATCAATATTCAGCCGTTTGTGTCTGGTTTATTTCATGTAGTATAACGTCTTCAGGGTATATCCATGTCATAGCATGTTTCAGAATTTCCTTCCTAATAAGACTGTGTAATATTCTGTTGCATGGATTTTGCATAGTTTGTTTATCTTGTTCATCCATACACCCAACAGTGTATATTTGGCTTGCTTTCACCTTTTGGCCTTTAGCAGTAATGTGAATATGAACATGGGAACACAAGTATCTGAGTCACTGTTTTTAATTCTTTTTTGTATATTCCCAGAAGTAGAATTACTGGGTGAAATGGTAATTCTGCAACATTTTTTGGTTCAACCTCTTAGCAGATATGTAAGTTGAAAATACTCTCTCCCTGTCTCTGGGTCACCTTTTACTCTGTTTCTTTTGATGCATAGTTTGTAATTTTGATGAAGTTCAATTTATTTATTTTTCTTTTGTTGGCTCTACTTTTGGTGTTATATCTAAGAAATCATTGCCAAATACAATGTCATGAATATTTTCCTCTACATTTTCTTCCAAGAGTTCCTAGTTTCAGTCTAATGTGTACATCATGTGCATCATTTAGATTGATTTATTTTGAATTAATTTTTGCAGATGATTTTAGGTAAGGGTCCAACTTCATTTTTTTTCAGGTGAGTATCCAGTTTTCCTACACCTTTATATCTTGGTACACTTGTCAAAAATGATTTGACCATGTACGTAAAAGTTTGTTTCTGGGCTCTCTGTAGAATAGGTCTGTCGGTACAGTACCATACCATTTTGATTACCTTTGTTTGTGGTAAATGTTGAAATCAGGAAGCGTGTACCATCCAGCTTTGTTTCTTCATGAGAATGTTTTGGCTACATAGATTTCCTTGAGATGCTATATATACGTTTTAGGATGGATTCTCTTATTTCCATAAAAATTGACGATGGGATTTTTATGAGGAAAACACTGAATGAGTAGCTGGCTGTAGATAATAATGACATTTTAACAGTCTTGAGCCTTCTATTCCATGAACACAGGATGTCTTTTCATTAATTTACGTCTTTATTTCCTTTCAGTAATGAATTGTGGTTTTTAGCACATATATTTCACCTTCTTGGTTAGTTAATTCACCTATGTTTTTTATTCTGTTGTAAATGGAGTCATTTTCTTAATTTTCTTTTCGTTGTTGAACTGATTTTTGTGTACTACTACTCTGCTGACTTTTTCCTTAGTTCTAATGGGTGCGTGCGTGCGTGTGTGTGTGTGTGTGTGTGTGTGTAATAGAAGGAAAAGTGAAAGTTAACAAATTTGTAGAAATTAAGATATTTTAAGCACCCAATGGGAAAAGGAGAAACCACAAAGGAAAGCAGAGGATAAATATAGATAAGCGAAAATGAAAAGTATGACATATCAAAACTTTGACCTGCAGTGAAAGTAGGCAAGAAGGGAAACTTTAGTTGCAAATTTAGGTTTTCTGCAGGTAAGATCCTGTCATCTGTGAACAGAGATAATTTTACTTACTTCTTTCCAATTTGTGTATCTTTATATCTTTTTTTTAAATATTTTTTTTTTGGCTAAGACCTCTAGTGCCCTGTTTAATAGAGGCAGTGAACGTGAGCATCCTGGCCTTGCTTTTGGTCTTAGAGACAATGCCTTCAGTCCTTCGTCTCTGAGTCCAGTAGGTTTTTTGTATACAGCCTTCAGTATACTCAGGCAGTTTTCTTCAATTCCTAGTTTTTTGAGTGTTGAAAGGGTGTTGAACTTGTCAGATTTTGTTTTCTGCATCAATTGATATAATCGTGTGTGTGTGTGTGTGTCTGTGTTTCCTTCATTCTGTTAATATGGTATATTACAATGACTGAATTTCATGTGTTGTATCATTCTTGCATTCCAAGAATAAATTACACTTCCTCATGATATATAATACTTTGAATATGTTGCTGAATTCAATTTGCTAGTATTTTGTTGAGGATTTTGTGTCAGTGCTCATAAGTGTCTGTACCTTTCTTGTCTTGTAATCTTTCTGGTTTGGGTACCAAAACCAGAAATGCTGTTCTCAAAGGATGAGTTAGGATGTTTTCCCTCCTCTTCAATTTTTAAAAGTTTGAGAAAAATTGGTATTATTTCTCCTTTAAATGTTTGGTAAAAATGTTTAGTAGTGAAATTATCAGGCCCAAGCTTTTGTGGGTAGGTTTTTTATTGTAATTTAGTTTCTTTATTAGTGTTATGTCTATTCGGTTTTATATTCATGATTCAGTCTGACTGGGTTTTGTGTTCTTAGGAATTTGTATATTTTATCAAGACTATCTAGTTCATTCTTAGCTCTCCTTTTGATTTTTTTAAAAATTTCTATTGGTTGGTAGTTATGTACTCACTGTTAATTTTGATTTTAGTCATTTTTTAGTCTTTAAAATTATTTTTTCTTAGCCAATGTAGGTAAATATTTATGACTTTGTTAATCTTTTCAAAGAACAAACTTCTTATTTCATTGATTTTTCTCTATTGTTTTCTATTCTTTGTTTTATGCATCACTGCTCTAATGATTATTATTTCCTTCCTACTGCTAGCTTTGTTTAGTTTGTTGTTTTTTTTCTTTTTTTTTTTTTTTTAATCTTCCTAAGGGGTTAAGTTAGGTTGTTGGTTGGAGATCTTCTCTTTTAATGTAAAGTTTTGCAGCTAAAGTTTCCCTGCTTGGCACTGCTTTCAATGCAGCTCAAAGTTTTGAAATGTTGTATTTTCATTTTCATTCATCTCTAAATATGTTCTATTTCCCTTTGTGATTTCTTCTTTTCCCATTGACTTCTTAAAAATGTCCTAATTTCCACAAATTTGTCAACTTTCACTTTTCCTTTGGATACTGATTTCTAACTTCATCTTGTTATGGTCAGAGAAGATACTTTGTTTGCTATCTTCCTTCTAAAATCTATGGAGACTTAATTTCTGGTGTGACACATGCTGTATCTTGTGAAGAGCGCTAACTTTCAAATGGACGGTACTGTCCTGTTTGTATGCCTTGTGATTTTTGTTGTTGTTGAGAACTGTACATTTGACTCTTACAATGTCATAACTTTGGAAATAAAATTCTTCCCTTTCCCAAGGTTTGCTGCTTGTGTTTGTTTCTTAGTCTTTAATCTCTGTAGGCCATCTCTATGTCAGGGATTAGCCTAAAGTGTCAGCTCGAGGTCTTCTCAGATCTTGCCTAAGTCTGTGACTTTCCTTGGGCGTGTACTGTGGCTTTGTAAATTCCTCCTTACCTGTATATACAGTTTTCTTTGAGTATCCTACTTGTTAAACGTCTGGATCCCAAAAGAGTAAACAGAGAGAAATGAAGGGGAAGAAAGGCTCTTACTCTTTAAATCCTCAAGAAGGTGCTTTACCCAGTGGGGATTGCAGCAATAGTAGCTTGCCTGACTCTCTCTCTGCGCCTCTGCTAGCAAAAGTAGAAATCAGTGGCGGGTGTGGGTAGCTCAGTTAGGTAAGCTTCAGACTCTTGATTTTACCTGAGGTCACTGCACTCAGTTCAGCTGCTTGAGATTCTCTCCCTCTCTCTCTGCCTCTCTCTCTCATTCATTCTTTCTCTTAAGATAAAGAAATAAACTTAAAAAAGAAATAGAAATCCGTGATCAGAATTTGGATCCCCAATATTTGGAGTAGAGAGGACTCATTGCCTACTCTTCCCCATAAGCCATGTGTAAACTGCTCCAGAAACAGGCACACAGCTCTCTGTCTTTGGGCTGAGGGGTGGGGGCGTAGGTATTTGCTCCTGTTCTGAGAGCTGCAATTGACCTAAATTAGCCCTGATTTACCACTCAAAACTTCTACTGAAAGTTACAATCCTTACAGTAGACTTCAGAATTCAAAAGTCATTACACTAGGCAGATTCTCCCAGTGTAATTGTCAAATGGGAAAGAGGGATTCCTGGTGCTTCTTAGTCCCCATTCTTTCTTTTTTTAATGTCTATATATTTATTTTTTGGAGAGTGTGTGTGTTTGCGTGAGCAGGGCAGGAGCAGGGAGAGAATCTCAAGCAGGCTCTGCACTTTCAGTGTGGGGCCCAATGCATGACTGGAACTCATGAACCATGAGATCATGACCTGAGCCAAAATCAAGTGTCAGAAGCTCAACCTACTGAGCCACCCAGGGGTCCCGCCCCCATCTTCTCTAATGCAACCGGTCAATTGTCATATCAGTTCAAATGGAAATAAATATCTTTTCAATAAATACTCCCACAACTCAATAAATATATGGGAAAATAAGATTACACTGAATTATGAATACTTTGGAATTTACCTTACTGTATGTGAAATGTAAAACTAAAGCAAATAAATTTCTGGAAAAAAAAAACATAAGAAACTAGTTTTGATTTCAAGTGTAGACAGCAATTTTTAGGACAAAACAATTCTAATAAAATAAAAAATTGTAATATGTACTTTATCAAAAATTTAAAAATTTGATCTTTAAAATAATTTTTTAAGAAAATAAAAATGTAAACCCCAGATTAGGGGAAAATATTCCTTATTTGACACAGGACTTATGTTCAAAATATATAAAGAACTACCAAAAATTAAAAAAAAAAGATACAAATAACCCAATTAAAGGGAAAAAATACAACAACAACTGCGCAAAGGACCTCAAAATAAGATATGAAACCTGCTTAGGAGAGCATAAAAACGATGGTCCAATTTATTAGTTATCAAGGAGCTGCAGATGGAATTAAAATTTCATAATATACAAATTTATACCCATTACAGTGGCTTAAAAAAGACTTGGCAAAGATGTGGTTCATTTAGAAATCTCATGCAGTAAAGTATCAGTTGAGCAACCACTTTTGGAAACCATTTGGCAGTTTCTTATAAAGTTAAACATAAATCTTCCCTTAAGTGAAAAAAATTCTACTCCTTGGGATTTACCCAAGATTAATGAAAATAAATGTTCACAGAAAGATGTGTCCAAGAATATGCAAGTTATGAACTAAAACAAGTTGTGAACTGATAAAATAATCCTGGTGCATTCACAAAATGGATTTCTATTCATTTGTTCTTTCAATTAAAAAAATAAATAAGGGTTTTCCCGTTTGTGGCTCTATATATTAAGGAACTTGGGAATCACCACTCTGTCATGACAAGTAAAATCTGAACCGACTGGAAAATCATCAACTGTCCTTGGATCTGTAAGAGAGAAGAGGGCACAGGGCAAACTGCTACCCCCGAGCCTGGAGAGACAGACAGACACATACAGAAAGTCACAGCCTGCCCCCAGGAACCACCGTGGCCACCTGTGCCAGCTGAGGAAAACCAGAACTATAACTGAATTCCTGGAGGCTCAGGGTGGACAAGTCTGAGCGTAAAGCACCAGGGGACTTCTGGTTTTCAGTTCTGCTGGTCCGGAGCTGGGAAGTAACCACTCATTCCTCAGAAATAAAACGTTGAATAACCTGAAAAATCACCAACTCTTGGATTCATGACAGAGAAGCCAGGGCCAAACTCTGCCCTCAGAACTGGAGAGAAAAGACAGTTGGATAGACGGAGTTGCTGCTAATCAGAGCAGAGTCTCGAGATCAGACAGTGGGATCTAGAGCCAGGGCAGGAAGGTCTGAACTAGAACTGACAAGTTGCTAACCACTCACTGTGGGAAAGATGAGAATTAAGAACTCTGGGGGGCTCTACAAAGCTGTGAAATATTTACCTCTAGGAGTTTGGCCAATTTCTCACAGAGAATCCTGAAGGCAAATCCTCTCTGGTGTCCCTGGATGGGGAAGGGGAAATGGAACCATTCTGAAATGGGCCAGAGCACTATGTTCTTAAGGATGCCTGCCCTCAGGGGAAGCTAGTTAATCACTGCCTAAACTAGTTGGGTCCTTTCAGACCCTAACTGACCTGAGGAAGGAAAATACCCAACTCCAGCACCAATGTCTTCACATCCTGTTCTACTCAAGTGGGTGGGAATAAAATGAAAAGGACTTGTGAGGTTCAGGTCCATAAACATAGGCTCATCAAAAGCCTCAGACCTAATCACAGGGCTGTGGAAAGCATCCCCTCCCCTGACACTGCACACTACCCTATTAAAGGTCTACATACAGCAGTTTCTCTTACTGACTCCATCATGGGATACTAACCAAGAAATTAGTAAGAGGAGCACCAAGAAGTTAAACACACACACACACACACACACACACTTTGAAGAGAGAACAAACATCAGAACCAGGCATGTCAGAGATGTTGACATTATCAGATCAGAACAGGAATTTAAGACAACTATGATAAATAAGCTAAGGGCTGTACTGAATAAAATAGGCAGCATGAGGAAAGATGAGTAATCCTTAAGAAAGCACAAAAAATGTTCTATAGATAAAAACACAGAAACAGAAATGATGAATCCTGTTCAATTAGTTCATTGGTAGACTGGACACAACAAAGGACAGAAGTTTGAAGTTGGGGATTTGTGAATGGAATCCTCAAAAACAAAAATGACGAGAACAAAGACTGAAAAGAACAGAAAATATTGAAGGGCTGTGGGACACATACGAACAGTGTAACATATGTGCAGTGGGGATATCAGAAGGAGAAGAGAGAACGGAATAGAAAATATATTTGAAGCAATAATGACTGAGAATTTCCCTCAGATTAATGTCAAGACACCAGACCACAGGTGCAGAAATCTTAGGATAAATGCTGAAAACCTACACCCTGCCCTATCATTTTCAAGTTACAGAAAATCAGAGATAAATAAAAAATACTGAAAAACCCCAGAGGAAGAAACACATCTTGCCTGCCGAGGAACAGAGATCAGATTTACAACTAACTTTTGGGGCACCTGGGTGGCTCAGTCAGTTAAGCATCCAGCTCTATTTCAGCTCAGGTGATGATTTCATGGTTTGTGTGTTTGAGTCCCACATTGGTCTCCATGCTTGGGTTCTCTCTCTTCCTCTCTCTCTCTCTCTCTCTCTCTCTCTCTCTCTCTCACACCCCTCCCACACATGTACTTTCTTCCTCAAAATAAATCAATAAACTTTTTAAAAAAGTTTTACAACTAACTTCCCCTTAGAAACCATGCATGCAGGAAGAGAGTGGAGTGAACTATATAAAGTGTTGAGAAGGGAAAAAAAAATCACCAATCTAGAATTCTGTACCTGGCAAAAATTATTCTTCAGAAGTCAAGGACAAATAACAACTTTCAAACAAAAACCAGGGAATTTGTTGGCAGAAAATGTCCCTTTCAAGAAATAATGAAAGAAGTTCTTTAAAGAGGAGGAAAAATATATAGGTCAAATAGATGAATCTTCATAAAGAAAACAAGAACAACAAAGAATAAATAAAAGTAAAATAAACCCTTTCTTATTTTTAATTGGCATAACAGATAAAAGCTTGCTCAAAATAATAGAATCAAAAATGTTTTATTGTTTATGAACACTATATACATATATATTTATGAATGACTATTAGAAATGAAATGAATAACAGAAATTAGACAAGGAAAAGGAGAGTAAATTTAGGATTATTTGGTTATTATAAGTTACTCAAACACCTGTGAATCAGTGTAGTGTTATTTGAAAATGGATTCAGATTACCTGTGAGTATATATTGCAAATATTTGGTCAACCATTTAAAAAAGTAAAAAGGGAAGTATAACTGAAATGCTAAGAAAAGAGAGAAAATAGAATATGATCCTACAAAGTGCAGAATACTCCATTTAAACAACAAAAGGAAGAAAAAGCCCAGTGGGTTACAAGCAACAGCAACAAACTGAAACAATAACAAATATGGTGGCCGTTACTCCAAATATGTGAGGAGTCACTATCAAATAATATGCCAGTTAAAAGACAGAGACTGTCCCAATGGATCCAAAATCCAGACCCAATTGCATGTTGTCTACAATAAATCCATCTTAAAGACACATACAGATTAGAATTAGAGACTGAGAAAAAAATACAGAAAGTATACACTAATATCTTTAATGAACTTAGGTGCAAAATCATTAGCAAAATAGTAACAGATCAACTGCAACCATGTATAAAAGGAATTGTATGCCATGACCAGATGGGATTCATCCCAGGTATGCAAATTTGGTTTACTCTTCAAAACTCAACTAACGTAATCCATGAAATCACACGTGGGGGGGGGGCTTTCTAGTGGAGGAACCTCGGGAGGGAAGCCCATCCCCCCTGGGCACACTGTTATGAAGAGATCCCATATCCTTTCCAATACATCCCTCACTACCAGGCCAAATGAGTTTAGCCAAAGCATCTGGTAAGCTACTGCCACTTAGATAATCCATTCTCCCTCTCACAGAATCACTGGAACTCATGAAGGTCCAGTCCTTTCCTTCTGAAAGCAGTTGCAACACCAAAATAGGTATCCCTTATGGGCACCTTAATAGGCACCATCAAGGTCTAGAGTGTGCTCAGCCAATGTCTTTCAGAAATTCCAAAATTAGAGGTCACTAGTCCCTAGCTTCAAGGACACAGCAATGTTCACCCCAACTCCTGGTGGACCCTCCCAGAAGGTGGAGGAGACTGTGCCAGTGCTTTAGGGGCCTGCCCGTACTTCTGTGGTGCTCTGCTTCCTCCACAGTGGTGGTTCCCTCCCAGCCACTGGCCACTCTGGCTCACGGCTTTCTCTGTCTGAGGAGTATAGTAGCCTGTGCACTGAGCAAGAGAAGGTGCTAGGAATTGCCTCCCTCAGAGGCATCCCTCAATCAGTGACCAACAGGAGCAGAGGGCAAGCACCAGCTTCTTCAGTCTGGGGTGGGTGTTTTGAAGGACAGTCTGACCCCTGGTAGGATGGGGCCAGCTACACGGAGCAGTACCCTGTGGGAAGCACTCCCTGCATTCGCCTCACTTCCTTCTGCGCTCCAACTCCCTTCTCTTCATCGGGACCACTTCCTGGGACCCATCCCAAAGGAAATTCTACCTTTTATACCAACATTTGGAGCAAGCCAGCCCATTGAAAAGAATGTCATGCCCTACACTTACAGATGTTCTCTGGGAGAATTCTGCTTTTTTAAACCTCCCAACTGCTAAAGCCCTTAGGCACCTCTGCATTGAAAACCAGACCCTCTCTGAATGTGACCTTCACAATGCATGGTCTTTGTGCTCTCTGTCTACCAAGATAGCTTGATGGTTCACTTAAGATGAGTTGGGGAGGGTGGAGAATTAGGGTTATCATCCAATGAATTCATCATCCAACTTGTATGAGAATACAAGAATACAATATCCGAGTGTAACAACGGAAACATTGTTGATGCTTAGTCTCCTCAAGTTAGGGAAAGGATAGGAAAGCATTCTTAGAGCACAGTGGGTACTAGGTGGAGACACCAGGCAAGGATGGCAGTATGAAATCTGGGGACAGTATTATGAAGCTCTGGTTGGAGAATGTGGGAACAGAAAATACATAGTAATTGTGAAAGGAGACCTCAGGGAGCTGAAGACAGCCTGTCCTCAGGCACTTTACTGTGAGGGCAAACGAAGCTCCATTCTGCAGGAAACCCAAGGAGAATATAGAAATTCAGTTTAAATTCCTTACACCCTGACAGGGGGGCAAGAGGAGCTGGAAGTTGTTTTCCTAGGCCCATTCTATTGGTGTAGGCCTGCTTCTGGGGGGTTGTCACCTCCTATCACTCCTGGCCAGCTCAGCCCAGCTGAGAAAGCTCCTGGGCAATGAGGCTCAGGAGCCACGGGGGGATAAGTCCTGAGCTGGAGGGTTAGCAGCAGAGCCTGGCAATGTCTGCACATCTGTGCCGTACGTGGGAGGGGAGCCCTGGGATCTGGAATTGGCCTGCTGATAATGGAGCACAGACACTGAGACATGAGCCAATGGGAAAGGCTCACTTCAACAGATGAGACACGGGCTGAGCGGTATGAGAACTTGGATTAAGCAAAATGCTAACAAGCAGAGGTCAAGGATTGGCAGACTGGTCACAACCTTGGCATCCGTGCAATGAGAGTCCCTTAGATCCTCTCTCCAAAGGCCCTGGCATCAGGTAAGGCTTAGTTCAGTCACATAAATCTACACCTGGAAAACTCATCATGAGCATGTAAGAAGGTGCCTCTGTGAGAAGGCAGGGAAGACACTGGAGTGGGATGATGAAAGAAAAGTTGGCAAGTCTGTCATGGACTGAAGGTATGTTAAAACCCTAACCCCAAATGTGACGGGACCTTTGGGATGAGGTGATGTGGATGGAGCCCCATGGAGGGATACACACTTATCAGATGAGAGGGAGACGGCAGAACGTCCTGTTCTCTGCATGTGGAGATAGAAGAAGGTGCCTCTAAGCCAGGAGGGAGGCCGTCACCAGAATTCAACCCCGCTGGCACTCCGATCATGGACTTTCAGCCTCCAGAAATGTCTGCCTTCAACCCGTTCAGTCCAGCAGCCTGAGCTAAGACCGCGACTTTACTTCAAGAATAGGGTGTGGAGTTTGAGGGAGGAGGCCAGCATGGGGACGGCCACATGGGCTATGGGTCAAGATGGAAACACCGTAGCCTGGTGAACGTTATCAGCAAACAAAAGTGGAGCCAACCTCTGGAAATGGCATCAGTCTGAGCTTAATAATGAAGAGGACACAATGATCACCGTCGTCAGGGGCTTGAACCTGAGTCATCGCTCCCTTCTCAGGGAGTCCTCAAGTTTACCATAGGGCTGAGCCCGAGACTGGAGCAAAGGAAAGGCACTTTGGTATCATATTTTACATATCTGACACTTTGATTCGTTATATG
>NC_043714.1:2925249-2935022 GCF_006229205.1 Suricata suricatta
GATCCATGTGGAGAGCCCGGAACATGGCGGGGTAGGGCTTTTATGGGTTTGGGAAGGGGGAGTTACAGGAAATTGTGACACAGGTACAGTGACCCAATCACTATCACCTATCAATATTGGCAGGAATTTTAACCATACATTGATACTTTTGGTGGGAGCCAATCACAACATTTAGAGTATTGACCAATCACAGAGTGGGCCCAGGACCCTCACGTAGGGCGTGACTAGCCTCAAGCAATAGGAGCAATAGATGATTACCTATAGCCTCTATCTCTAGGCCCGCCCTTAGAAATGTTAAGGGTGTTAGCTGGCCTTTCCTGATTGGGTGTTACGAGGGTGGTCCCTCCTTCCTTGGGCGACGTGTGCCCTTCTATTGTCTAATGATTCTGAGAAGCCGAATTCAGACTGTGTCCTTACACAGTTATTATGACTCCTACCAGCAAACAGGCTAGATTTGTGCCCCAGAGCTTTCTATTAGCTACTTTTCTGGAACTTTCTATGATTTGTTCAGAGATTATATGATTGAAGTTTTAGCATTAGATTCATATAAGATAAGTCCTATTCCATCTGTGATAATTTGGAAACAGTAGAAAAATGCCAACAGCAATTACTCAAGACCTTTAAATGCAGATAGGACAGTGACTGCTGATCAGAATGATACATAGTGTTGTCAGATATGTGAAAGCTTCAGTTAACACAGAAGAAAGCAATCATCTTCCCTTGTGCTTAGAAATCATTCAGACCCTGTCAACCTGAATGATCTCCCATTTTTAAGTGAGAGATGGCTATGGTTGACCTGGTGATATCATCCTCTCCAGGGCTGCCCTGAAAGAAAATCAAATTTAGTGTATACTTGTTTTAAATATTGACAAAATATTTTTAGAAGGCCATTTAGGCTAAAATCAATATGAGATGGCGACATATTTCATCATGAAGACACCAGTTTTAAAAGTGCAGCCAGTAAAAGAAAATCTTGGAGATTAAATTCCAGATAAGGTAGAACTACCAGGAGATAAGGAACATCAATAAAGAGTAGCCCCCCCCCCCCCGCATCCAAGGGTGATACATTCTAATAACCCCAGGGGATGCCTGAAACCGTAGTTGGTACTGAACCTTATATAAATTGTGTTTTTTTTCTACATATGCATACCTATGATAAAGTTTAATTTATAAATTAGACACAGTAAGAGATTAGCAACAACTGTTAATAGGGTCACCAGAGTGGCTTAGTTGGTTAAGGGTACAACTTCAGCTCTGGTCATGATCTCTGAGTCTGTGAGTTCGAACCCTGCATTGGGCTCTGTGTTGACAGTTCAGAATCTGGAACCTGCCTCAGATTCTGTATCTCCCTCTCTCTCTTCCCCACTTCCACTCGCACTCTATCGCTGTCTCTGTCTCTCTCTTTCAAAAATAAATAATAAAACATTTAAAAAATTTAAAACAACTGTTAATAAAGTAAAACAACTATAACTATAACCTCTATTAAAAGGCATGTGAATGTGCGCCCGCTCTCGCTCTCGCTTTCTCTCCATATCTCATGCTGACTCATCTTTCTTTTTGAGGTGATGTGAACTGATCAGATGCCTGTGTGATGAGATGAGGTGAGAGGAAGGGCGTAGACATGTGACGTAGTGTTAGGCTGCTATCGACCTGAGAAGACCATTTGCTCTCTGACCACAGTTGACTGTGGATAATGGTGGAGAGCAAACCCTAGGTAAGGTGAGGAGGGGCCACTACTGCAGTCGGTACCTCAGTAGAGTTCTAATGGGTGTCATTAGAACTGAGAATCAAAAAACAAAACAACTTCCTTTAGTTGTGTTTGTGGAAGAAACATGCAATTAGTAATTCCACTAGTGAAACTCTGATTTCCTGAGGGTAACATGAAGAGAAGTTAACAGCTACCTTTAGCCTTGGAGTTGGGGCCAAGTCCCACAGGTGATGTGACAGGAGGACAGGCTGGGTGAGCTTCCTTACCTGTGGAAAATTTGATCAGGAGAGAGACTACAGCTCAGCTTGATGGTGTGCTCACTGGTGACAGGTTCTTATGAGATCACCTAGGGCAGACGGTGTGTGTAGCCTTGGATTTTTTTTTTTTTCTGGTTCCCATAGCAAAGAGCCATTCAGTACAGAGATCAGAATATGTGCACAAACACATCATATCTTTCAAACTTTTAAAGAGTCTTGAAAGCCAACAATCACCTATTAGAACATGCTATAAAATTTGATCTAAGTAAATACATGATTTTCCCAAGTCAGTTTTATAGGTAAAAGGGGTCACTCGTAAGTCAAATTAAGACAGAAGCTATTGTTGCAATCCTGGTCCCTTTAAAATTTTATGTGTCCGAATGAAACAATAGAGGGTATTTGTTTCTGCTCCTCCTCTTAAGCCTGTTCTTTTTTGGGGAGCAACCTTTCCAGGTAAGATTAGGTGAGAAGGGTATGAATATTTCTCAAAATTAAAAAAATAGTTACAGGCAGACAGTTACGGTTTAAAGAGCTGTGATTTTATTATACAAGGCTCTACAAAGGCCTGACCTTCAAAACCAGGAGATCTTTTTCTTTTATTGTTACAGAGATCACTACATTTATATGACAGTGCTGGAAAACTTCTCTTATGGGGCTTCTGTTTTATGAAACAGTCAACAATTGGTACTTAGCCACCGGTGTTTGTAAATCTCCCAGGGCCTAAGTTTAGGAGCTACGGCAGCTCCAGAAGAGAGGATTGTGGCTTGAGTAAGAACATTGTCTCTCCACCTGTAGTGGGGGCAACAGTTCTGACTGATCACCAACAACTGCAGTGATGTGGGTCACAGTAGCAGTGAATCCTATGATTACTAGCAGCCTCTTTGCTCATGACAGAGCAGGTATGGTGGGAGATTGTAAAAAAACTGAGTGGTAGCACTTATCACAAGAAAAAATAGTGCTGGTAGAAGTACACTTTATTAATGGGGTTAATTTTTCTCAGGAAATCCTTGTTAAGGGTATGATTCATATGAAGGACAGGTGTTCTCTTCACATGCTTTGTTAAATGTAGATTTTTAAGGGCACTTATCGATTGTGTACCATAAGGTTTTTTTTTTTACTCTTGAAACATTTTGAGCATGTTTTTCTTCTTACATATAAAATGAATATATTGACAAGTCCTCAAGATTTCATTTGTAGGACCAAAATATAATTTCTTTATCATATTCCTTTTGCATATTTCTTTAATACATAAATTTATTGAGTCTGTGAGAAATATCCAAATGATGCTCAAACATATTATCAGTGGTGTGCATAATTACTGAAATACAAGTACATAAGAATAACAAACCATTTTAAAAACATTTGAGTCAAATACTTGAATAAACAGAATAACAAGTTATCACCATAATATAGGTTGAATTAGTATAATTCTATCATGTATTGAGCATACACATAATGCACAGATTATGTTTCATTAGAAAACATGGCTCATTAATCAGATTGCTTACCAATCCAGATTACTAATTTATTTGGTTAGAAATGTAGTTTGTCTACCAACTTAGATCAGCCTACAATCACCAAAGGACTCTGGGTATGTCCTTGTTGATACTATATTTTATTTATTATTTTCTGATGTTTTTTATTTTTGAGAGAGAGAGAAAGAGTGAGCACAAGTAAGGGAAGGACGGAGAGAGGAGGAGAGAGAGAATCCCAAACTGGCTCTGCACTGTCAGCCAATACAGGGCTCGAAATCATGAACTGTGAAATCATGACCTGAACCCAAACCAAGAAACCAAACCAAAAAGCCAAAACCATGATCCAGATAAAAACAAAAGTCAACTGTCACCCAGGCGCCCCAATTGATAGTGTGCTTTAAAATACTTTTTTGTGTTTAGCATTTTCAAATAACTCATAATGAAAACATCATTTTTCATTAATCTTAGTGCTTTTGATTCAGATGAAGAGCATTTTGAGTTATATGAACAGAGCTGGTCTTTTGTTTTATTGCCCAGTACATATCTGTTACCAAATTACCCAAGAAGATAATGTATTTCATGGAAAAGAACGTATCTATTCTCTGGTCAGATAATCTGTATCAGTTGCTGTAAGCACAGGTATTAAGGACTAAACTGTAGATAAGCAGTCCCAAGTCTTCAGTGAGCCCCACATGCTCACGGGTTGGGTGTCCATATAAACAGACAAAGGCATGGGATGATGGATTGAAGTGAGATCTGGGCAAGATTTTTCCACTTCCTGGTTTGAGTATTTCAGTTTTCTTACACGTAACTGAGGGAAGTAAGATTTACCTCATTTCCTCACATGCAGATCACTTAGTTCCATTGAGTAACTGTGAGGCTTAATAAGCTAACGCATGTAACCCAGGCAATACAGTCCACGGCACAGAACGCGTGCTAAAAAATGGTTTCTTCATGAGCAGGAAACATGGTACAATGTAGGTGTGTACAGATTTGATGATAGCAGGGGACAGAGGTCTAACCTAGGGGCTGCTCTCAAAGAATGTGACTAAGGAAACATGTCTTAAATATGAGGCAGGATGTTGCAAGACACATGTGTAGAGCAGAACTTGTAATCAAAGGGGAAAATATGTGCAAAAGTACCAAAGTATGAAAAAGCATGCAGGAGGCAATAACTGTGAGCCATGGGACATGATGCTTAAGGGATGGAGTGGGGCAGGATTTAAGATGAGGTGCAAACTAATGGGAAAAGTAGCTTGATGATTGTGTTGCCATTAATGAAGGGAGGGATGTGAGAAGAAATGTCAGATTTCAGGGAGGAGTATGATACACGTTGAATTTGATGCACGCTCAGCACAAATTGCACGTAAAAACCCCACTAGGACCAGCCTCAGGGAATGATAATGGGTGTGGAGTGCAGAGCAAACAAGCGGGGCCAGAATGGACTGCACGCACTTGGAGGTGGTTGGCGTTTCCACTGGGCCCACTTATGCGTCTCTTGATGCCTGATTATGACATTTGTCACAGTTCTCTGTTGATGTATCCACTGTCCCCCAAACGTTAAGAGCCTGGAGGGCAGGGGGCTCCTTTCAATCATCTTAGCAAGCCTTGCACTTAGGAAGTACCAACTATGAAGAGTGTTTGATAGGAGTTTTAGTGAAGGGATGAGTTTTATCATAGAAAATTCTAGGTTGTAAAGAAAGCTAATTGATTCAAGGTGGTGAACGGAAGAGCCAGTCTGTTCAAACTATTGTAATCTGCCCCCAGTCTGTTCCCCGGAGGCTGGTCTCAGGGATGTGGTCAAGTCTGAAGCCTGATCAGAGCAGCTTGAGCAGCAAGCTCTCTCTTCAAGAGAAAGAGGGTGGTTACAAGTCCGTACATGGAGTGAGGAAAAAGCCAGAGTTGTTCTCCTTCTAGACTAATATTTCCAAAGTTGAACTAAGAATGTAGGTCACAGCTATAATTTTGAAAAATAAGAACTGAACTGAAATTGGCTTATTAAAATAATGATACTTAATTTGCTTATTGGTTATGTTGCTCTTATTTATAACCTTTCATATGCAAATATATCATATTTATGTAAATTAATTTTATAAAATATCATTTGTTATTTGAAATGCAAGAAAGACATGATCACCTGTGTGCCCATCAACAGCTTAAAACAGAATGATACTCAAACCCTTTGGGTTCTGCTCACTGGTGCCTTTCTCCCCCTTCCATAAAGATAAAAAGATTTGCACTTTGTGTTTATAATCCTGTTAATTTCATTTATTTACCACATATAAATAATATAAATCTATCTCTAAGTCTTAACTTCATATGTGGATGATATATGTATATATAGATATAGAGAGATAAATAGATACATTTATTTTTTTAGTGATTTTTGTTTCCTTCATCTTGGAAGAAGGTTAACATTTTGCTTTATTGTGGTATATTTTTTATCCCCAAACTCTGAGGTTGAGTTTGGGGTATTGGAAAGTCTGCCATCTATCTGATTACACTTTATAGGGAATCTGTCCCTTCTTCCTGAGTGCTTTGGGGATTTAGGAATCCCTGTCTGTGGTGACCTGTGCTTTTGCTCTGACATATCTATGAAGATTTCTCTTTATTTACTTTGCATAGGGACTCTTGAGTATAAGGATGTATGGTTTTCTTCAATTCTGAAGAATGATCAGCAATTATTTTTTTAATCTGCCTCTATTTCCCCAATCTCTCTGTTCTTTCCCTTCAGTAATAGTTTTTAGGTGGAAGTTAAATCATCTCCCTTGAGTCTTCATTTTCTTACTTACTTGTATTTTACCTTTTGTCTCTGGAGCATGGACACTAATCCTTCAGTGCTCCTGTCTCTTCATCAATCGTCATTCTGGGTAGATTTGCTCTGTTGTTTAATCTACTTAATGAGATTCTGATTCTGGCAATGATGTTATTCACTTCTGAAAGTTCTGTTCCATCCCCTTTTATATTTGTCATGTAATATTTTATATCATGGTCATGAACTTGGAATCTCTTCCTGTTCTACTACATTAAAAATGCTGTCTATGTGGCCTGCCTGGAATTCTGGTACCTGCATGTTTGTAGATCATAATATGCTATTTGTTTCATGCCTGTTGATTTGTTATTCTGCTGACTCACTCATGGCGCTCTATTTCCTCCTGTGATTTTTCTCTGTGAGCTCAAGTTTTTGGCATTCTGGGTTTTCTTGGGGTTTGCTCTATATTGTGCTACAAATACGAAATTTGCATTTTGCATTTGATTTTGTCAAGTCCCCCAGGATAGTAGCAATGAGATGCTCTTTTTTAAATTAAAAATGATTTTTGAGAGAGAAATAGAAAGCAAGTGGGGGAGGGTGAGAGATAATCCTAAGCAAGCTTCACGCTCAGTGCAGAGCCTGATGTGGGGGTCAAGCCCAGGAATGGGAGGTCATGACCTGCGATGGTATCAGGAGTAAGTAGGATGCCTGACTGAGCTCCCAGGTGCCGGGGATACCTTGAAGCCAAACTCCACAACGGGGATGTGAGGCCACACAGGCAGTGCGAACCTCATCTCAAACCCACCTTCGGGGCAAGAAACAGCACATTTTCAGGAGATTTAGTTTTTAACTCTTTCATCCAGAGCCAAATTCAAAGTGAGCACGTTTTCTTCGGTCACCCCTCAATGCGTGTGCACTGCCGTAAAGGCGGCTCTCTCCTGCCTGGGGCTTGCAGTCAAGGCCCCTGGGCGAAGGCGCTCAGGGCCGCTGCTCCTGCACAGCCTTCTACCCCTCGACCGACTGACACTCTGTCATCATTCTAACAGCTGAGACTTTTCTTCTCTCTTCCCTCATTGCCCTGGCTATGTTTTGGCATTATTACTTATTTGTTTTATTTTATCCATCATTTTCCTCCATGCTGTCCTGAAGAAAGATTTTAGTCTATTGGACTCAAAGGCATGCCAGACCCAAGATTAAGTGTGTGTGTGTGTGTGTGTGTGTGTGTGTGTGTGTGTGAGTGTGTGTGTGCGCATGTGCATTCTTGTGTTTCTCATGGAAATATATTGGCGTTAACGTCAGACACTCCTGGTTTGTAATCTCAGCCTCAGCATTTGCTAGTGAGTTAATTACCGTCTCTGAATCTGAGTGAAAAAGAGAGAACACCTAATTTCCATACTTCACTGTGACAGCTTTAAATGAGGTTGCCTTACTTTGGAGGCAGCTAGAGGTGAAAATTAAATTTGTTTTCCTTCTCACTTTCTGCTTTTTAACTATTTACTTATGTTTGTCTCAGTTCCAAAACCTTGTCAGAGGTCATAATTGGCTCCTGAAACAATGCGTGAAACACTGATCTGGATCCTTGCCCTTTGCCTGTGATTTTGAATGATTATCCTGGATGACCAATTAGAACAATTTATACAGTAGCCTTTCTGTGTAAAATTAGAAAGCAAAACGTGTCACTTCAAAAGAAATGTTCTATGAATGAATGAATGCTTTTTAAGTGCAAAGGAGTTTCATTATTATTGTTTCAAACCAAAGTGTTCTTAATATGATACTGGTGAAAAGGAGCCTAGGGGTAGTCTAGAGATTATAGATTTATGAAGGTTATGTTGTTTCCACACAACTTTATTTTAATTAAATATGTACAACTTCAATAAGATGGAGTAAAGAAGGATAGGGTAACCTGTGGATTCTTCTAGAAATGGAGAGAGAATCACAGAAACCAGATGAAATGAAATATGTCAGATTATGAAACAAAGGCCAATGTAATTTATGGCATATTTACTATTCTTCTCCATTAGAACGGATTTCTTTTATTGTTTTGTACCACAGAGAGAGAAATTCAATGCTTAAAAATATGTTTTTTTCCTGCATATGCCCCTGGAGAGGCACAGGAGGAGGCTGTGTGGACAGTCAGGATATTCACTGTTGCCCATGATAATGGGGCCCACTCCGCTATGACCTCAGTTGGGACACCGCGGGGGCAATAAGGAGACCGGCCTCTGCCTCCAGCCAGGGTCTCCTCCGTCCAGGCCTGGCCAGCAGCTGGAGCTCCACCTCAGACCAGCAGTAACAAGGAAATTCTCCCCTCGGGCGAGAGGGGACAGTCAACAGATGCCTACCTTGAGATCATACAGTTGTTACAATTATCTAACAAGGATTCTAAAGGAGCTGTCACAAAATTGCTTTGTGTATGTTACACACCGAATTGAAACAAATGAGAAAATAGTCTCAGCAAAAATAGGTGTTGTAGAAGTGGAAATACAATTAAGATAAAAGCTCAGTGGGTGGGCTCAAGAGCAGGATGGAAAAGACAGAAGAAAACATTCATTAACTTGAAGATAGAAAAATGGAAATTACCGTCTCTGGAAAAAAGAGAGAAATTGGGCTGGAAAAAAAAACACAACTGTGGGACTCATGATACTGTAACAAAAGGTCTAGCATTTGTTTCTTCAGGGTCCCAGGAAAAGAGAAAGAGTCCAGAGTTCCGAGTGCTTGAAAGAAATTCACTGAAACCCACTCTGCCAAATTTTGAAAAAAGATATAAATATATACATTCAAGAAATGTGGCAGATCTTAAAAGGATAAACCCAAGAAACCCATGCAAGATCCATCATGGTCAAATCCTAAAAACTAAAGACAAAAAAAAAATCTTATAAGCAGTGAGAAAAAGTTAACATTTTAGGATTGGGGGGAAAATATTGCAAATGACAGTGTATTTTCCCTCAGAAAGAGGTGACAAAATATTTTTCAATCGTTGAAAAGAAGCAACTGTCAGCCCAGATTTCTATATATGTAAAAAACATCAGGAATGAAGGGGAAACTGACACATTATCAGAAAAAAAACCTAATAAAATTTTTTATTATAAGCAGAAAGTAAATGATGAAGAAAGAAACTGAAACATCACAAAGGAAGAAAGAACAATGGAAAGACTAAAAATATGGGAAATACAATACATTTCCCTCCTGTTGTGTTTTTTTTTTCACCTTTACTTTTATTTTTTATTTTTTTTAATATTTTATTGTCAAATTGGTTTCCATATAACACCCAGTGCTTTTCCCCACAAGTGCCCTCCACCATCACCACCACCTCTCTTCCCCCCCCCTTCCCCTTCAATCCTCAGTTCATTCTCAGCATTCAATAGTCTCTCAAGTTTTGCATCCCTCTCTCTCCCCAACTCTCTCTCCCTCCTCTGCTCCCCTGGTTCTCCCTTAGGTTTCTCCTGTTTTCCTGTTAGACCTATGAGTGCAAACATATGGTTTCTGTCCTTCTCTGCCTGGCTTACTTCACTCAGCATGACACCCTCAAGGTCCATCCACTTTCCTACAAATGGCCATATGTCATTCTTTCTGATTGCCAT
>NC_043714.1:2935122-2985511 GCF_006229205.1 Suricata suricatta
ATTTCTGTATCTCTTGGGTAAATCCCTAGCAGAGCTATTGCAGGGTCATAAGGGAGTTCTATGGATAGTTTTTTGAGGAACCTCCACACTGTTTTCCAGAGCGGCTGCACCAGTTTACATTCCCACCAACAGTGTAGGAGGGTGCCCGTCTCTCCACACCCTCGCCAGCATCCATAGTCTCTTGATTTGTTCATTTTAGCCACTCTGACTGGCATGAGGTGGTATCTCAGTGTGGTTTTGATTTGTGTTTCCCTGATGATGAGTGATGTTGCGCATCATTTTATGTGTCTGTAGGCCATCTGGATGTCCTCTTTGGAGAGGTGTCTGTTCATGTCTTCTGCCCATTTCTTCACTGGGTTATTTGTTTTGTGAGTGTGATGTTTGGTGAGTTCCTTGTATATCTTCGATATTAGCCTTTTATGTGATATGTCATTTGCAACTATCTTTTCCCATTCTGTCGGTTGCCTATTAGTTTTCTTGATTGTTTCCATTGCCTTGCAGAAGCTTTTTATCTTGATGAAGTCCCAAGGGTTCAGTTTTGCTTTAATTTCCCTTGCCTTGAGGATGTGTCAAGTAGGAGATTGCTGCAGTGGAGGTCTAGGAGGTTGCTTCCTGCTTTCTCCTCGAGGGTTTTGATGGTTTCCTGTCTCACATTCAGGTCCTTCAGCCATCTTAAGTTTATTTTTGTGTATGGTGTAAGAAAGTGGTCTAGTTTCATTCTTCTGCATGTTGCTGTCCAGTCCTTCCAGCACCACCTGCTAAAGAGGCAATCTTTTTTCCATCGGATACTTTTTCCTGCTTTGTCAAAAATTAATTGACTGTACGAAAAACCATCAAATACCTAGGAGTAAATCTAACCAAGGGTGTAAAAGACCTATATGATGAAAACTATAGAAAACTTATGAAAGAGATTGAAGAAGACACCAAGAAATGGAAAAATATTCCCTGTTCCTGGATCGGAAGAATTAACATTGTGAAAATATCATTACTACCCAAAGCAATCTACACATTCAATGCAATCCCCATCAAATTTGCACCAACATTCTTCTCAAAACTAGAACAAACTATCCTCAAATTTGTATGGAACCACAAAAGACCCTGAATAGCCAAAGTTATACTGAAGAAGAAAAATAAAACAGGAGGCATCACAATCCCAGACTTTAGCCTCTACTACAAAGCTGTCATCATCAAGACAGTATGGTATTGGCATAAAAACAGACACATAGACCAATGGAATAGAATAGAGAACCCAGAACTGTGCCCACGAATGTATAGTCCTGTTGTGTTTTCTAAATTATGGGAGAATGTCCAAGCAAGGATTGTAGCATTGTCTAAGGTGATTCTCAGTGGACCTAGAGGACATATTTAAGGCAATTATACTACAGATAAAGCAAGGTAAAGGGACATAAGTGAAGAAGTGAAGGTTTTCTTCATCTCCTTTGAACTGGTTGAATATTGGCACCAGAAGACAGTGATATTACATCTTCACAATCCATTGCTTACTTAAGATAGAAGCACCAAATATGTTATACAGAGACACACTCAAAACACTATGGAGGTGCTTGAGTGGCTCAGTTGGTGAAGAGTCCAACTTGAGCTCAGGTCACGATCTCATGGTTTGTGAGTCCAAACCCTGCATTCGATTCTCTCTTGTCAATGCACAACCCGCTTCAGATCCTCTGTCTCTCTCCTTCTTTGCCATTTCCCCACTCATTCTCTCTCTCTCAAAAAAACATTTTTTAAAGAGCACTGTATATAAGTCAAAATGTAATTCTAAAAAATATCCAATTATCTACAGGAAAGCAATAAAAGGGAGGGGAGAAACAAAGAATAGAGAGAACAGAGACAATACAAAATAAAATGGAATGCCAGAATTAATATATCAAGTATTAGATTAAATTAAATGTAACTCTATTTTATTGTCCAAACTCATAAATTAAAAGGCAGAGATGAGAAGTGTGAATTTTTAAAAAGGAAAATGGAGGTACATGGGGGGCTCAGTCAGTTAAGCATCCAACCTCAGCTCAGCCCATGATCTCATGGTTCGTGGGTTCGTGGGTTCTAGCCCCGCATCGGGCTCTGTGCTGACAGCTCAGAGCCTGGAGCTTGCTTTGGAAAATGTGTCCCCCTATCTCTCTGTCCCTCCCCCACTCATGTTCTGTCTCTTTCTCTCTCTCTCTCTCTCTCTCTCAAAAATAAATAAACATTAAAAAAATTTAAAAAGATAAATGCACACTATGCTCTCCATAAGACTTAGACCACGTAAAATTATGTAAATAAGTTGAAAATAAAATTATTAGTAAAGGTATAGAGATATACCATTAATGGAACCATTAATTGAGAAAAACATACTTATGATAAAGTAGATAGTAGCATCAGAGCAAGTGGACCATTGAGCAAAGAAAATTTTCAGGAGCAGAGGAATACATTAGATCAATTTAAAATACATACCAATCATTAATGTGCATGCACTAAATGTCAGAACTGCATAGTGCATGAATCAAAGAGGAATAGAAATGAAAAAAGAAGTAGAGAAATCCACAATTATATTTGGAGACTTGACATCCTCTCTCAAAAACTGATAGGCCAATGTAAGAATAAATTTGAATTCAATAATACCATCAACCAACCAGATCTAATGAACATTTACAGAACATTTAACAAACTTTGTCAGTGTTTAGAGCATAAACAGAGGGAACACACTGTGATCCATAAAACACACATCCAGAAATTTAAAAGAATTGAAATGATAAAGTGTGTTCTTGGACTATCATTGAATCAAATTAGAAATCAAAAACAAAAAGAAGGTAATTTTCAAAAACTTGAAAACTAATCAATACAATTCTAAACAATAATAAGTTAAATAAGAGGTTGCAAGAGAAATTTTAAAATACATTATATTTAATGAAAATATAGCATATCACTTAGCATGGGATTCAGCAAAAGTAGTACTGACAGGGAAATAGCATTAGATACATTACATTAGAAAAGAAGAAAGTCTCAATCAGTCATCTCAGCTTTCACAAAGAGGTCCTACAAACAAGGGAAAAATAAATAAAAAGCAAGTAGGAAAAAGGAAATAATAAAGAGAGCAGAAATCAATGAAATAAGAACAGATAGAAATCAATAAAGGAAAAATCCGGAGAGGAAATAAATATAACAAAAATATAACAAAAACCTGGTTCTTGGAAAAGATCAGTAAAATTTACAAGCCCCCACAGTGACACTGACAAAGAAAATAGACTGAAGATACAGATTCATCTCCAAACCAACACAATAACGCGAATATCACAGTGAAGCAAGTCAAATGAATTTTTTTGATTTCCTGGTGCATATAAAAGATATGTTTACACTATACTGTAGTGTCTTAAGTGTATTATAGTATCCTCTTTTAAAAAACAATGTACATTCCACAATTTAAAAAATACTTTATTGCTTAAGAATGCTTGCCATCATTTGAACTTTCAGCAAGTCATAATCTCCTGACTGGTGGAAGTTCTTGCCTTAATGTTGATGCCAACTGATCAGCATGGTGGATGCTCAAGGTCGGCGGCTGTGGCTGTTTCTTTAAGTAAAACAACAATGAGGTTAGCCACATCAATGGACGCTTCCTTTCATGCAGGTGTTCTCAGTAGCATGTGCTGCTGTTTCATAGCTTTTTACCCACAGTAGAACTTCTTTTCAATTGGGAGTCACATTTCTCATCCCTGCCACTATTTTATTAACTGTTTATGTAATATTCTAAATCTTGTGTGATTTCAACAATCTTCATGGCATCTTCACCAGGAGTAGATTCTATTTCAAGAAATGATTTTCTTTGCTCATCACTAAGAAGCTACTCTTTGTTCTGGTTTTATCATGAGATTATAGCTATTCAGTCACAGCTTTGGGTTCCACTTGTAATTCTAGTTCTCTTGCTATTTCTACCACATCTGCTGTTGCATTCCCCCTCCCAGTCATCCAGGAAGGTTGGAATCAATTTCCAAACTCTTGTTAGTGTTGATATTTTGACCTCTTCCTATGAAGAACAAATGTTCTTAGTGGTGTCCTGGATGGTGAATCCTTTCCAGAGGCTTTCAATTTACTTTGCCCAGATCCATCAGATGACTCACCATCTATGGCTAGTATAGCATTACTAAACCTATTTATTAAATGTTAAGCCTCAAAACACTAAATGACCCCTTGAGCCATGAGCTGCAGAATGGGTGTTGTGCCAGCAGACATGAAAACAATATTAATCACATTGTTTTCCATCAGAACTCATGGCTGACCAAGTACATTGTCAATGAGCAGTAATATTTTAGCTCTGGCCCGGGAGAGCACGAGATCACCACAACAGTCGGCTAATGCACAGTAATCTTTAAAAAGGAATCTATTTTTTCTAAACAATAGATCACAACCGTGGGCTTAAAACACTCAACAAACCAGGTTGCAAACAGCTGTGCTGTCATCTAGGCTTTGTTGCTCCATTTCTAGAACACAGATGAGTAGGTTTGCATAGTTATGAAGGTCCCTAGGGTTTCTGGAATGATACATGAGCATTTGCTTCAACTTAACGTCACTGGTTGCATTAGACCTAAAAAAAGAGCCGGCATGTCCTTCGAATCTCCGAGCCAGGCATTGATACCTCCTCTCTAGCTACGAAAATCCTAGATGGCATCTCCATTCAGTATAAGACAGTTTCATCTACATTGAAAATCTGTTGTTTAGTGTAGCCACCTTCATGCATGAGCTTCGCTAGATCCTCTAAATATCTTGCTGTAGCTTTCACATCAGCACTTGTTGCTTCATCTTGCATTTGTATGTTACAGAGGTGCTTTCTTTCTTTACACCTCAGAAGCCAACCTCTGCTTCAAACTTTTCTTCAAACAAGCTTCCTGACCGCTTTTACTTCATAAAATTGAAGATAGGTGTGTCTTGCTCTGGGAATCTGTGACTAATTTGATCTTCTATCTAGATCCTTAAAACATTCTTCATGTCAGCAATAATGTTGTTTCACTTTATTATCATCTGTGTGTTTATTGGAATAGCAGCTCTAAAACTTTAAAAAACTTTTCCTTTGCATTCATGACTTGGTCAACTGATGCAAAAGGCCTAGATTCTGGCCTATGTTGGCTTTCAACATGACTTCCTTACTAAACTTAATTGTTTCTGGCTTTTGATTTAAGTTGAGATGGACATTCATTAAGCATCCGGCTTTGGCTCAGGTCATGATCTCACAGTTCGTGGGTTCGAGCCCGGCGTCAGGCTCTGTGCTGACAGCTCAGAGCCTGGAGCTGCTTCGGATTCTGTATCTCCCTCTCTCTCTGACCCTCCCCTGCTTGTGCTGTCTCTCTCTGTCTCTAAAAAATAAATAAAAGACATAAAAAATTTTTTTTAAATGTTGAGAGACATGCAACTCTTACTTTCACTTGAAAACTGAGAGCCCACTGTAATGTTATTAATTGGTTTAATTTCAATATTGTTTTATCTCAGGAAATAAAAAAGCCCCAAGTGAGGGAGAGAGATGGAGGAACAGCTAGTTGGTAGAGCAGTTAGAATACACACAGTAGTCTTTGATTAAATGTACTCCTTTATATGAGCATGGAATGTGGTGCCCTAAAATAATTGCAATAGTTAACACAAAAGATTGTGATCACGGGGACCCCTGGGTGGCTCAGTCAGTTGAGTGTCTGACTTCAGCTCAGGTCATGATCTCACTGTTTGTGAGTCTGAGCCCCACATTGGGATCTGTGCTGACAGCTCAGAACCCGGAACTTGTTTCAGATTCTGTGTCTCCTTCTCTCTCTCTGCCCCTCCCCTGCTCTTTCTCTCTCTCTTTCTCTCTCTCTCAAAAATAAACATTAAAAAATTTTAAAAAATAATTGTGATCACAGATCACAACAAACATAACAGTAATGAAAAAGTTTGAAATATTGTGAGAATTAGCAAAATGTGACACAGACGTGAGCAAATAGTGTCTGTGGACTTGTTGATGTGGGGCTGCCACAGACCTTCAAATTATAAAAACAAAAACAAAAACAAAACCCCAAAAGTGTTTGTGAAGTGCAATAAAGTGAAGCACAGTTAAGCAAGGTCTGCCTGTACTATGAACAACTCTACACACAAGCTTCAGAAATTAGATAAAGTTGGCTAATTCTTTATAAAACACAGCCTATGTGAAACTGATTATTGGATAATTAAGGAAATAGAATTTGTAATGAAAGAACTTCATTAAAGGAATCTCAGATCTGAAGTGGTTTGTTGAAGAACTCTACCAATGAATAATTTATAAAAATTCTATAAGATCTCCTTCAGAGAAGAGAAGCAGAGGTGATACATAGCATTTCATTTTTCCAACTTGCTATTCTGATACCAAAAGCAGATAAACACAGTACAGAAATGAAAACTATGGGTCGATATCCTTTATAAATATAGACACAAAAATTCTTGAAATATTAGCAAATACAATTCAACAATATATATAAAATGAGTCATATATCATGATCAAGTTGGGTTTATTCTAGGGATACAAGGTCACTTCAATATCCAAACACCAAACAATGAACTAAATTCATGATATTTTTTCTCCAAAAACCAGGAATTGAGAGGAACTTATGCAGTTTTCTACACACATTCATACTTAATGCCATACTTAATACTGAAAGATTAAAAGCTTCCCCCCTAAGTTTGTGAATAAGGCAAAAGATGTCTCCTCACAGCACTACTATTCTACGCAATGCTGGAAGTTCAAGCCAGTGCAGTAAGGCATTAAAAAGGAATTAAAGGCATACAGATCAAAAGAAAGAAACTTGCCTTTTTTTTCCTGATGATGTGATCATTTGAGTGTGCCTGATGTTTCCTGGGCATACCAAGTAAATTTCATCCTAGGACTTTTGTACTTGTTGGCCCTTCCTGCCTGGGATACGCTTTATCTGGGTATCGTGTCACTTACTATCTTCTCACCAAATCCAGTTGTGCTCAAATGTCACCATCTCAAAGAGACAAAAGACATCCTTTGTTCATGTGCTTTATTGGTATCAAGTTCTATCTCTCTGGCATTATTTTTCTACAAAGCATGTACTGCCCTTAACCTCCCGCCCAATTAGAGTGTGAACACCTAACAGGCGGTGATTTTTGATGCTTTGTTCTCTTTTGTGGTTATAACAGATAAAACAGTACTTAGCATAGGGCAGTCATTTATCAAGGGTTTGAAAATTTAGCACTGTAAAACTAAAAAATAAATAAGAATCTTTCATTATCTTGGTTTGAATTCTGTATTTTAACTATATTGAATAATTATCCTTTAATTATCTTTTTCCAAAAGTTTGCCTTTCTTAATATTCTTGCCCTTAACATTCCAATAAAACTTTTAATGTTGAATTCAGGGTTATTTCTTTTTCCCTTCCCTGTATGTTCTCATCCAAAATCTACAGCAAAAAAAAAAAAAAAAAAAAAAGCCAACTCGCAGAGGCTGTTTTTATAGTTTAGCTATGAAAAAAAGGTGTCCTATGTGGAAATCAGTTAAGTCAGGCTCAGTACATCAAGACTTTACTTTGAGCAAATCTAATTAAGTAATCTCCATGCCCAATATAGGGCTTAAACTCATGACCTTGAGATCAAAAGTCACATTCTCTACCAGTGAGCCAGCAAAGCACTTTCTTTTGAACTAATCTGTAAATTACTTCTAAATAAAGGAGATGAGAATGAAAAGAAATTCCAGCTGAAGTTGGCAACAATTTGGTGGGGTGAGAGACAACTGACAATAGATTAGAGAAAGCTAAGATCTCAGTGCCTGAAACGGGGTTGGAAGGGCTAACATAGGCAATGTGAAATAGTCAAATCCTAACTACAAGTGGCAAAAAAGCTCAAGAATTTGAAGTCTGAAATGTATATGTAGTCCTGTTTTCAGCAAAGGGATAAAAGACAGAAACTGGCTGAAGCTCTGTGTGAGTTTTTAAGTAACTGGCTCCCTTTTATTAGCTCACAGTTCCTTGTTCCCCAGTTTGATCCCAACAGTAAGTAGAGATGACATTTGCTTTTGGACAGGGTGAACAAGAGGCTCAGGGAATATGGCCCCAGGTGAGGACATAGTGGGATATCACACCAAAAATGAAGGAAGTAGAAATGGTGAGACGAATAGTGAAATACCTTAGTGACTTTCCTTCATATCACTCTCCCCAGAATACAGGGTGAACCAGGTAAGTCACTGGGGAGTGGATGGGCCCCTTTTTCCTCTCCCCAAGAGGATAAGGGGTTGACCACTTGAAATTTGGCCTATTGTGTTGGCCCCTGGTTCCTGTATTTTATTAGGATCGTCTTGATTAAAGGATAGAAATCAGCAGCATTCCACTGAGCTTTATGATTAATGAAGATAGCATTTTCGTTACTATAGTCTATGAACTCTTATTGATGTTTGCTTAATCTTAAGAGGCTCCCCAGGTAGCCAAGAGGTCTAGGAGAAGGCTGACCTCCTTGAGCATCATGGCATCTGGCAAAGAACTGAGGACAAGGCAGGCTACTCCTTGCAGGTAGAATATCGTAGAGATACAAGATTTGGTTTCCTCACGTCTTAAGGAGGCTCTGTAGTGGTGCTGAGCTTGGGGATGAGGGAGCTATTTCCATAACACAAAGCATGATGAGCAGCTGAGTGCAGAGGGTCACCGTCTTAGAGTTTTTGCGATCCTCTGCTTCCAGGAGAGCCCGGTGAATAGTCAGTCATTTGTTATTTAATGATACACAGTGTGAGGCCGAGAGGGGCAGTTTCTTGTATCAGAAGCCCATGAGACGTTTGCGGCCATCGTAGATCATCCAGAGACTCCAGAAAGCATGAGAAGAAGGTATCGAAGCCTTTTTCAGTGAAGGGCACTACGGGGAGGGCTTGCTGGTTTCATTTTGAACAGATCTGAGAACCTTGTGTTGGAGGGACCCCTTTAGGATGTAGCAACACCAGCGAGGTTAAGTAAAATTTTAAATGAGGAATATATTGCTACCAGAACTCAAAAAGAACTAAAATGTATTAGACTTGTGTGTCTTTTGTGAGTGTGTTGCACTTATCTCTGTGGAGGAAGATGTCGTCAATGGAATGTCATGCCTGCTTCCCCAGAGAAGGTTGGATGCAGAGATCCTGTCTGCAAAGACTGTGTGCCATGGTGAAGCTGCATACCTGGTGGTATGACACGCCCAGAAAGGTGTGTAGTGTAGGCCGGGAGGCTGTGGAAGCAGGTGCTGAACAGCACATGGCAGCCAGTTGGCAATGAGGAAGAGTGGATTCTGGCCGTTTGTAGCAATGTGGGCGGAACTGGAGGGTATTAACGCTAAGTGAAATAAGTCAAGCAGAGAAAGATACCATATGCTTTCACTCATGTGTGGATATTGAGAAACTTAACAGAAGACCATGGAAGGGGAGAGAGGGGAAAAATAATTGCAGAGAAGGAGGGAGGCAAACCATAAGAGACTCTGAAATACTGAGAACAAACTGGAGGGTTGATGGGGTCGGGGAGAGGGGAAAGTGAGTGCCAGCACTAGGTGTGGTATGGAAACCAATTTAACAATAAATTATATTTTAAAAGGGAATGTAATAGTCAAATATATACTAGCAAAATATAATAGCAAAACTGGATGAAGTCAGTAATTTTCATAATATCAGGTGTTGGGTATGGAGACTTAATGGACCACAGCATTTAAGGTGCAGTCACCCTCCCTCCATGAGAAGCCATCTAGTTTTTCCAAGTTTCACAACAGGTAAAATTGAGCTGCCAAATGGAGAAGCAGTAGTGATAGTCACTCCTTTATTAATTAAGAGCATAATTAGCTCTTATGTAACAAGGTTTAATCCTTGAAGGCCCCATTTTAACATATATTGGGCCATATTACCTCTGTTAATTTAGGGACTGTGGAATCCCATTTTACAAAGCCCCTTTATAAGAGCCAAAGATTTCATTTAATTTATTATTCATTATGTCAAAGAGTTTGCACACTATGGAAATGTTTAGGGCAACGAGTGCTATCACTATGGGAAATTTAGGCAAGTTTACATGCAGTAAAAGTGAGGCATGCCTATTTTTATTCTACGCTATATTTAGTTTCTTTCCCAAGATTATAGGGGATAGCATATTTGCATTATAATTTGAGATCAAGTGTTGATTAAGATAACACAGCTTTATCGATTAGTGAATGTTAACAAGGGCTAGTGTTTCTTTAGATGTTGTAGTGACACAAAAACCAACTTATGCTCTTTTTATTTTATTTACATATTTTTGTTAAGTTATTTTAGTAAATTTGGATACCCAATTGGGTCAAATTACTTATTTTAATTTAATACATATGTATGTCATGTATTACATATATTGTATAATTCTTGGTACAAATAACTTGTTCTGCAAGGGTTCCACGAGACAAGCAAATGTTTCTAACACATTTTAACTTGATTGAGGAGTGATGTCTTGTACAAGTAGATCATCACAACTGAGCCAACGGTTCTTGAAATTTGCTTTGGTATACAAGTACCGTGGGTTACAAGCATGTTTCCAGAAGGAATTAAGCTCACCAACCAAGGTTTTACTATACATAGTTTATTTACGTTTTTCTCCCCCTGTATCAGGGTATTTTCTTCTTCTTCTTCTTGCTTTTTTGTCCTGGGCTTCAAGCCACGTAAAGCTGTGGTTCCTACTTTCTGTCTCCGAGAATTCATAGTGTAGGCCTTCCAGGTGAGTATAGGAAAGGAAGAGAGGGGAAGAGACATTCCTTGTTCTGAGGCTTCCCGCCCCATGTCCCAGGGGCTGTAGTTACACACAAAGAGCCAGAGAGCCACAGCAGCCTGTCCCTGGAACAGTGCAGTGAGCCACCTGGTGTGAAGTACCAGTCCCTTCCATTGTCTTTTTGAACAAAGTCTTTGAGAATGGTACATATCTCCAGGTAGCTAAAAATCTTAGTTTCTGTTTTCTCCTATTTGTCCCCAACTGTTTTTAGCCTGGATGTTTATAGAATAAACTCTGGTCATCCTGAATGGCCATGTGTGCTAGTGTCTCATTCCAGGGTTTCTCAGTTGACCTTGAAAGGGTTGGGGTTGGCATCCAGGAGGACAAGAGTGGCTCTGTTCTACATAGGACTGCTAGCGTTTTGATCTTAAAACAAGCTCTTAGCTTGTTGATAAATCAATTGGCACTAAGTAGTTCCCAGGTACATTGACTTGGAGTTTTACATTTATCAAAGAACATGGAGACCTTCTCTGTGGTCTTAGGGGTTAAAGAGACAAATACCATAAGATTCTGATCACTGGTCTACATGATGTGTGTCCTGATGACCCGCCTGGGGACTGAGAGTGACAGATCCAGGTAAGCAAAAATGCAGAAGTTCCCTACTGCCATTGAGCTTAGGTACTAGCATGCGGTTGCTTAAGTTGCCTTAGGCAGTGGGAACTCAGGGAAGGCTTACGTTATGAGTTGCACAATTTAGGACGGCAAGTGATGACAAATCCCAAAATAAACAGCACACAGTGCAGTGGCCAGAGTGCAGGTGCACCAGACAGCAGTGCCTCCCTGGACGAGTCTGCTTTTGCACAAATGTAATTAGCAAGCCGAGGACAGTTTGCAGGCATCTCTGTCAAGTCTAGGGCCAAACCACCCTGTCCATTGCGCCAATTGTTTTACTCACATTGCCGTGGGTGAGGTGTAGTAAGGTGGGAAGCAGATCAAGAGAGAAACTTGAAGGAGATTCATAGTTTGCTATACGTATTCACAGTTCCTTGGGGGAGAAGGCAGGATGCCATGGGCATTGGTGACCAAGCAAAGGAAGAAATGAGAACATGGGCAGTCACCTTTCTTGTGGCTTTAAGGAACAGGTAAGGAACAGTGAGCAGGGTTGTAATTGACTAGTTTGAATAACTGAAGCAGACTGTGAGACATCGGCAGTTCATGGTTGTTTGGTTCTTAATTCTCTGCTGCCTGGTACTGAGTGTTGAGGGCAGATGGGTAGTGACCCAGGGTGTGAAAGTGAGGTAGGGGAGGTGGTTAGGAGAGACTTGCTCTGCTCTTCCAGAGGGGAATGTTCTAGCCTCTAGTCAGTGCCTCAAATTGGGTCAAGGCAAGCATGAAAAAAAAAAAAGAAAAAAACAATATTACAGGGTACTGTTTCTTCTATGCCCTCTCAACTGAAAGAACAAGGAGAGAGTGTGTGTGTGTGTGTGTGTGTGTGTGTGTGTGTGTGTGTGTGTTTATGTGTGTGTATAAACCTACCCAGAATAAGGATTTTACTAAAAGCAAAAATGAAAATTAGTAATTAATTCTACTATAATTTCCCTTTACCTCTTTGGTTAGGTTTATTCCAAGGGATAGTATAGGTTTTGGTGCAATTGTAAATGGGATTGATTCCTTGATTTCTCTATCTGTTCCTTCATTATTGGTGGATAGGAATGCAACTGATTTCTGTGCATTAGGTTTTATATCCTCCAACATTGCTGAATTCATGGATCAGTTCTAGCAGTGTGTGTGTGCATGTGTGTGTGTGTGTGTGTGTGTGTGTGTGTGTGTGAAATCTTTTGGGTTTCCCATATAGACTATCATGTCATCTGTAAATAGTGAAAGTCTGACCTCCTCCTGGCTGATTTGGATGTATCTTATTCCTTTGTGTTGTCTGGCTGAGGCTAAGACTTCCAGTACTATGTTGAATAACAGTGGTGAGAACTGACATTTTGTCATGTTCCTAACCTCAGGACGAAAGCTGTCAGTTTTTCCCTGTTGAGGATAAGATGAGTGGTGGGATTTTCATTCATGGTTTTATGATATTGAGGTATGATCCTTCTATCCCTACCTTCTTGAAGGTTTTTATCAAGAAAGGATGCTGTATTTTGTCAAATGCTTTCTCTGCATCTATTGAGAGGATCATGTGGTTCTTGTCTTTTCTTTTATTGATGTGATGCATCACATTGATTGTTCTGTGGATATTGAACTAGCCCTGCATCCCAGGTATAAATTCCACTTGGTCATGGTGAGTAATTCTTTAAATGTATTTTTTGATGCAGTTAGCTAGTAACTTGTTTAGGATTTCTGCATCCATGTTCATCAGGGAAATTGGTCTATAGTTCTACTTTTTAGTGGGGTCTTTGTCTGGTTTTGGAATCAAGATAATGCTGTCTTCATAGAATGAGTTTGACAGATTTCCTTCCATTTCTATTTTTTGGAACAGATTCAAAATAATAGGTGTTAACTCTTTTAAATGTTTGGTAAAATTCCCCTGGAAAGCCATCTGGCCCTGGACTCTTGTTTTTTGGGAGATTTTTGATTACTAATTTAATTTCTTTACTGACTATAAGTCTGTTCAAAATTTCTACTTCTTTTTGTTTCAGTTTAGGTAGTTTATATGTTTCTAGGAATTTGTCTATTTCTTCCAGATTACCCATTTTATTGGTGTATACTTTCTCATAATATTCTTTTATTATTGTTTGTATTTCTGCTGTGTTGGTTGGAACCTCTCCTCATTCATTCTTGATTTTATTTATTTGGGTCCTTTCCTTTTTCCCTTTGATCAAACTGACTAGAGGTTTATCAATTTTGTTTATTCTTTCAAAGAAACAGCTTCTGATTTGATTGATACGTTCTACTGTTTTGGTTTTGGTTTTGGTTTCAATAGCTTTGATTTCTGCTCTAATTTTTATTACTTCCTGTGTTCTGCTGGCTTTGGGTTTTATTTGCTATTCTTTTTCCAGCTCTTTAAGGTGTAAACTCAGGTTGTGTATCTGAGACCTTTCTTCCTTCTTTAAGAAGGCCTGGATTACTATAAACCTCCCTCTGATGGATGGCTTTGCTACATGCCAGAGGTTTGGGGTTGTGGTGTTATTGTGGTGTGGGGTTTCATTGGCCTTGATGTACTTTTTACTTTCCTCTTTAACTTCTTGGTTTTCCCATTCATTCTTTAGTAAGATGTTGTTTAGTGTCCAAGTATTTGTTATCTTTCCAAATTTTTTCTCGTGGTTCACTTTGAGTTTCCTAGTATTGTGGTCTAAAAATATGCACGGTATGATGTTCATCTTTTTGTACTTGTTCGATGGATTTGTTTTGTATTTTTGTACTTGCAGTGGCCTTTGTGTCCCCGTATGTGATCTAATCTGGAGAATGTTCCATGTGGAGAAAATGTGTATTCTGCTGCTATAGGATCAAATGTCCTAAATATATGTTAAGTCCATCCAGTCTAGTGTGTCATTCAAAGCCATTGTTTCCTTGTTGGTTTTCCGTTTATATGATCTGTTCATTGACGAGCTTTGGGTGTTAAGGTCCCCTACTATTATGATATTATTATCAATGAGTTTATTTACGTTTGTGATTAATTGGTTTATATACTTGGGTACTTTCACGTTTGGAGCATAAATGTTTACAATTTATAGAACTTCTTGGTGGATAGACCCCTTAATTATGACATACTGCCCTTCCTCACCTTTGTTAAAATCCTTATTTTAAAATCTAGATTTTCTGCTATAAGTGTGGTACTCGGGCTTTCTTTTAGTGACCATTAGCATGATAAATTGTTCTCCATCCCCTTACTTTCAATCTGAAGGTGTCTTTAGTTTAAAATGTATCCCTTGTAAGCAGCATATAGATGGGTCTTGTTTTCTTATCCATTGTGTTACCCTCTGCCTTTGATTGGAGCATTAATCAATTGACATTTAGAGTGAGGACTGAAAGATGTGGAGTTATTGCCATTATGTTGTCTGTAGTGTTGGAGTTTCTGGTGGTGTCCTCTGGTCCTCTCTAGTCTTTGTTGCATTTGGTATTTTTGTTTTTCTTTTTGTTTTTCATCTTTTCTCCCCTCAGAGATTCATCCTTAAACATTCCTTGCAGGGCTGGTTTAGTGGTCATGAGCTTCTTCAGTTTTTGTTAGCCTGGGAAACTTTTAATCTCTCCTTGTATTTTGAATGACAGCCTTGCTGGATAAAAAATTCCTGGCTGCATATTTTTCTGATCAGCACATTGAGTATATCTTGCTACTCCTTTCTGGCCTGCCAAGTTCTGTGGATAGGTCTGCTGCAAACCTGATCTGTCTTCCTTTGGAGTTAAGGACTTTTTTCCTATTGCTGCTTTCATGATTCTCTCCTTGCCTGAGTATTTTGTGAATTTGACTATGATATGCCTTGTGGATGGTCAGTTTTTGTTGAATGTAATGGAATTGCTTCCTGAATTTTGATGTCTGTATCTTTCCCCAGGTTAGTAAAGTTTTCTGCTATGATTTGTTCACATAAACCTTCTACTGCTTTTTCTCTTTCTTCGTCTCTGGGAATCTTATGATTCTTTTTTAATGAGTCACTGAGTTCTCTAATTCTTATCTTGTGTTTTTTTGCCTTAGTCTCCCTCTTTTTGTCTGCTTCATTATTCTTCATAAGTTTGTCATCGATTCGCTGTTCTACTTCATTCATTCTTACCACTTTGGTACATCATTCAAGATTACAGCTCATTTCTAGTTTTTTTTTTATTTCATCCTGAATAGCTTTTACTTCTTTAATCTCTACAGAAAGGGAGTATAATCTATTTTCCACTGCAGCTAGTATACTTATTGTTATGATTCTAAATTCTGGTACAGACATCTTGATTGTATTTGTGTTGATTAAGTCTTTGGTTGTCATTTCTTCTTGTTCTTTCATTTACAACGAATTCTTCATTTCATCAGTTTGAAGGAAGAAAAGGAATCAATAAAGTAAAAAATAATAAAAATGAAAAAATGAAAAACAAAACAAAAAATAAAACAAAGGATGCTACATCCTAGGTGTGTTTTTGGTCTGATTGTTGAAAGAAGCTTGATAGATTAGAGGAAAAAAAAGAGAAAATTAAAAAAAGAAAAACATTTGAAAATTTGAAAAAATAAATACAATAAAATAGAATAAAATGAAATGATGGAAGTAAAATCGAATTTTAAAAATTTACAAAGAAGTTAAAATATAGTAAAAATAAAGTCTTTTTAATAAAAATGGAAAAATATTTTTTTCTGTGCTCAAGAATAAGAAAAGAAAAAGAAAAAAATTGAATAGACGAACCAGTGAACAGAATGAAATATGATTGAAATTACATTTCCCCTAGAAATGCAACTGTGAAGCACTTGGTGGTCCACAAAGTAAGCAGGTGGAGGGATTGGTGGGCTCCTCCAGAGGACAGTTGGTCCAGCTGGGTGGGGCTTAGTCCTTCATTCACAAGACAGCGTTGCTTACCTTAATGGGGTGCATTGTTGCGGTGTGTGCAGGCATGTGTGTCCACGTGCAGGAAGGATGAAAATGGCATCACCCAACTACCCAGTCTCTAGCATCAGAGCTCTGTGCTCTTCCTGACCAGCAATCAAACACTCCCCCTTGTCTCTGGCTTCCATCCACTCCCTGCTTCCACTGTTTGTTATGAAGCCATTAGGCTACCAGGTGGCACCCCCTCCTGAGCTTTATCTCAGAGGCAGCTGTGTTTATCAGTCCCTCTCTTCTGAGGCGCTGGGCATTTGACCCACTCAGACTTTCTGGGGAAGGGTCTCACTGAGCGATGGCCAGGTGCCAGCACACTCCCAGGAACGTTTGCAAGACCATGCCACTGCTGATGCCCAGAGACTGAGACTGGGTGCCAGCCTATCCCAGGAAAAGTTTACATGACCATGTGGCAGCAGCATTTCAGGGATTATGGGAAATCAAAACCCACATCTGGCCCCAGGCTTCACCCTTAACGTCCTTGCTCCAACACCCGTGAATGTGGCTGATTGCTGGGGGCCACTGGGATCTTTGCCTGTGAGGAGGCTGCTCTTCCTCTACCAAACGTCCTCCCTGCAGGGAATCCACCTCCCCATGGGTCCCGAGGACCTCGGGCCTTGCTCTCTACTCCTGGGGATCCGCCCTTCCCGCCAGAGTACCACCAGGTATGGAGCTGCAGAGTTTCAGACCTTGTGCTCCCCCTGCTTATAGAGTCTTAATGGAATGTAAACCCTCTTCTTTCTTCTTTCTCCTTTCTTCTTTTTTTGTTCAGGCACTTGCAACTGTTTCTATTTATCCTCTTCCTCTTTCACTCCAGCTTCTTTGAGGGGGTGCTTTCCCTGTACTCTCCCCCCACTTCTGTATTCTCTCCACAAGCAAAACCAGCTCCCTGCCCTTGACAGCTTCTCTCCCTCAGTCCATCTCTCCACTGCATGTACCTACCGATTTCTGTGGATCAGGTTGTGCAGATTCTTGTGTTAATCCTCAAATCAGTTTTTTAGGTGTGCAGGATGGTTTAGTGTTGATTTGGATGCATTTCAGAGATGAGAGATGCAAAAAAACTTCCATGCTGTTCTGCTACCTTGGCCCCTCCCCCCTACAATGTCCCTCTAAATCAGCATGATGACAAAGGCAACTATCACAAATTATTTAATAATAATATAAAATTATAAGCTAATTCCACTTATATCACAAAACTGTAATCACAATGATTATTATTAATATCACTATTTATAAATATATAATCCCCTTCTTTGAAAACTAGACTATTGGAAACATTATAAAAGAAAAAAATGGTTATATAAATATTCGAATATATCTTCATATACTATTTTGAACATATTCTAGGACAAGTAACTTACTCAAATGTTCTTTTTTATCCACCACAAACTTTTGTGGACATGAGTGAATGAATCTCTGTTTCATATGACCTTTTAAAAATATATGTGCCTGAATCAATTAGAAACCATATCACAACTTTTTACTTAGGGAAACAATAGATTAAACAAAAGGAAGTAGCTTGGTTAGTACAGGACTTCTCAGAGCTGTCATAATCTTAGTAAGTGTTGGTAGATAGGAAACATAATGAAGCAGGGAATGCCCACAAAGGTCGCTCTCAGTGCCTGGATTTCAATCCAGAGGATTCACCACTAACTGACCTTGTTAATTGACATCACTGTATGTCTTTTTACATCATAAATGCTCATTTGTAAGAACAAAACTATCTATCTATCATCTATCTATCTATCTATCTATCTATCTATCTATCTATCTATCTATCTATCTATAAAGAACGAGAGTGAGAGAGAGAATCCCATGCAGGCTCGGCACTGCCAGCATTAAGCCTGTTGTGAGATTTGAATTTATGAAAAATGAGATCATGACCTGAGCTGAAATCAAGACTTGGACACTCAAACAACTGGACATGAACCACTGCGGCACCCCAGAAGATTTCACGTTTGTAGATGTGGTGGGGCAAAATGAAGGTGGAAAAGTACAAATCCCAATTGTTTGCAATGGCAACTTTAAAAATAGAAAAGAAAGAGTTAAATTCCAAGAAATTCCCATGTATAACTATTTAAATAAGATAGGAAGGACCTGCTACAAATTATATTTGCCAACAAGCTTAGGGGAATGTCAGCCTCCTTTTTCTCTACCATCAGTGTAGCAGGAGAAGGATCCTCTGAAGCTTGCCAAGGAGTAAAACCAAAGGGAAGGAAGCAAGATACCCCAGATGTCCTTTAAATATGATCCTTAAAAATGAACATTTCAAAGTGTTTTCTCCTTAACTACTTAGATTTTGTGAAATGATATAGGAGGTGAATTTAATGTCTAAGCCTTCTTAGTAATAATGCTACTACTTCCTTAGAACAAAGGAGTTTTAAATTCTAAATAACATTTTTCACTGAAAATAGAATAAAAAATAATGAAACACTTAGGAATAAATTTGCAGAGGTACAAAATATATGTTCTGAAAACTAAAAAAGTGACTGAAACAAATTAAAGAAGATCTAAAGAAAGGGAAAGTTATTTCATGGCCCTGAAGACTTAATGATGTGTTACAATAGTTAATGTCTCCACAACGATTTTTAGATCAATCTCTATCAAAATCCAAGCTTACTTTTTTGCAGAAATAGACAAGCCAGTGCTAAGATTCATATGAAAATGCAAGGGACTTAGAATAGCCAAAATAATTTTGAAACGTCAAAACACTCACATTTTCTGATTTTACAACGTAACAGTTTTAAAGAGATGGCAGTCTAGACAGTGTGAGATATGTCCACATATGGCATATGGATAGGCATAGTCATTGAAATAGAATTGAGAGTCCAGAAATAAACTTTCACATTTACGGTCAATTGATTTTTCAAGGGTGACAAGGCCAATGGGAAAAAAATGTTTGTTCAGCAAATGGTACCCAGAAAACTTGATAGTCACATGCAAAAAGTGTATTGGGAACTTATATCATATGCAAAGATTAACTCAAAATGGATCAAAAACCTAAATATAAGAGGTAAAATATAAAACTCCTAGAAGACAACATACGTGTAAAACATGGTGACACATTGAAATCATTGAAATGGATATTTTTCCAAAGAAGACTTGCATAAATGTCCAATAAGCAAATGAGGAGATGGTCAACATTGTTAGCTGTCAAGTACATACGTATCTCATTTCAGAACTATATGTGATACAACTTTCTAGCTGTTGGGTTTGTTATAATCATAAAGGTACATAAAGACAAGTGTCAGTGAAGATGTGAAATTGGAATTCTCAGGCACTACTTGTGAGAATGTCAAGTGGTACAACTGCATTGGAAAACCATCTGACAGTTTCCAATTTCACTTCTTGGTATAGGTGCAAGAAACACACACACACACACACACACACACACACACATATGTACACACAAAATTTGCACATCAAAGTTTATAGCAGCACTATTTATTACAGCCAAAGAGTAAAAACAACCTAAATGTTCATCAGGGGAGGAATGGATAAATAAAACTTGGTATACCCATGCAGTGGAATGTTGTTTGACAAATTAAAACCCGAAATATTGAAACAGGCTACAACATAGATGAACCTTGAAAACATCATGATTAGAAGACAAATACAAAGGACTATGTAGTGTGTGATACCATTTGTGGGAAATGTCAACAGGAGCAAAATCTATAGAAACAGAAAGAAATTAGAGGGTGCCTAAGGCTGAGATGGGCCGTAAGGACTGAGGAGTATGGGGCGAAATTTTGAAAAATGCAAATGGTATAAAATTGATTGTGGTGATGGATTCATAACTCTGTAGATATACAAAAAGCCACCAAATTGTATGTTTTAAATGGTTGGTTTTATGTTGGGGCCCAGTAGGCAAAAATTACCCTCAAACAATATTTGGCCTCCTGGGCCACACATGTGGCTTCTATTCATCCTGTCTGTGATTTTCTCATTGCTTTGTAAAGAGACATATACTTTTAGGCTTTGAATCAACTTGGTTCGGTCAGTGGCGCCAGCCCTCCCCTTCCTTTGCTTTCTAGCTCTTTGCCTGCTGTTGGGAGTAGACCACAAGCCTCTGCCAAAAGATTTGTCTATTAAAGGATGAGCATCTTGCCCATGCATAACTAATGAGAGGTCTTAAGAAATGTAAATATCCTCCTAGAAATCTGCAGGCTCATCTTCTGCTTGGAGCCAGACTATTATTAGGGAATCCCTCTCCTGCAGTGACTTGATAATTCCTGATGTTTACACCTGTCCTGTTAAACAAGACCCTTTCCAGAGCAAGTCTTCACTTCAAAGACCTTGAACTATGTAACCATTAAAGAAATGATGTAATCACCCATGGTATATAAGACCCTGGCCATCTAAGTAAAACGTGGCTTTTCACCATGCCCGTTGTCTGTCTGGTCTGTCGTTGTCTGTCTTCTTTCTTATAGATATCACGCCGACACCAACCCCCTACTCGGGACCTTCCGACTGGGGTGCGTGGGCTGGTCCCCCGCAGTTTTATGGTATATGAATTTTGTCTCTGTAAAACTATTTTTAAAAGGACAAAATAACCTGTATATATTCATGTATCTATAAATATTTCTGTACGTAACCATCTGTATCTGCATTATAGCAGGCAAGAGTTAATCCTGCTATCTTTAACTGTCTTCCATTCCCACGTGGACTGTTTTAGCCTTCTTCCCTTGCTATAAAATCCCACTCCAACAGTGAGAAACTGGTTTCTTCCCTCCACAATCTGCTTACTTAATTCTTTAATTTCAATGTATATGTATGGAAATATCAGAATTATTGTCCATACCTTCATGTGAAACTGTTTTATCAACAAGAATACAGTGCCATGTGCAGACCTCTTGCCTTTAGCATAGGTCTTCCAGACCCCATTCATTTCCAAAGTTACTGAAATCAATACACTTTCCCCTGTTCCTTTCAAGGAAATGGTTACATGCACTTGCAATGCAATTTGGAATTGTTTTGTCATAGCCGCCTTCTTCCCTCTTTGGATCCCCTAACTTCCTAAATGACTACTTTAAACATACAGATGTTAAGATGCACTCTTTTTCCTCTAAGGTTCTATGTGTTTTGACTAAAGCATAACATCATGTACCCCATTATTGTAATATCAAAAAGGATAGTTTCATTACCCTATAAATCCCTGCGCTTCACTTAATCAACACTTTCTCCCTCTCCCTGAATCCCTGACAAACTGATATTTTCATTATCTGTATGGTTTCACCTTTTTGGAACTTCATATAAATGGAATCAGAGTATAGATCCTTTTGAGACTGACGTTTTTTACTTAACAATATACATCTGTGGTTTCTCCATGTCTTTGTGAAGCTAGAGAGTATATTTCTTCCTATTAGTGAATAATATTTTATTGCGTAGATGTACCACAGTTCTGTTGTCTCTTTATTTATCCATTCTATGGATGGAGAACATTTTGGTCATTTCAGTTTTGGGCAATTATGAATAAAGCTGCTATACATATTTTTATGCAGGCTTTGGGTAAACACAAGTGCTAAAATGAGTTGAGTAAATATGTAGGAGTGCAATTCCTATGTCATCTGCTCAGACTGTTTAGCTTCATCAGAAAGTACTGAATTGTCATTTGTGTTCCCACCAGCAAGGAGTGACAATTTCTCACTTCATATTGTCAATGCTTTGGAACTGTAGCCATTCTAATAGATGTATAATGTTATCTCATTCTTTAAAGTTTATTTGTTTATTTTGAGAGACAGAGCATGAGTGGGCAGGTGGGACAGAGAAAGAGGGAGAGAGAGAGTCCATGCTGAGAGTGGAGCCTGACCTGGGGCTTGACCCCACGAGCGTGTGATAGGGATCTGAGTGGAAATCAAGAGGTGGACACTTAACGGGCTGAGCCACCCAGGCACCCCGTCATTGTTTTAATCTGCAATTTCCTAACAACAAATGATGTTGAGCATCTTTTCATATGGTTACTTGTCATCTATAGATCCTTTGATAAGGTGTTTTGCTCAAAAATTTTGGCAACTTTCTAATTGTTCATTTTCTTGCTAGTGTTGAGTTCTTCATATATTTTGGAAACAAGTTCTTTTTAAGAATACATTATTCAAATGTTTTCTTCCAGTCTGTCACTTTTTCTTTTAACAGTATTCTTTACAAAGTAGAAGTTTTTAATTTTAAAATATTTTAACATCAACTTGTGTTTTTCTATGGATCATGCATTTGATATTATATTGCTCATTCTAAACACAAGGCATAGGTTTTCTCATATTTTTTTCTAGAAGCTTTATAACAATTGTGTTTATGTTTATTTATTTTTTAGAGCAAGAGAGACAGAGTGTGAGCGGGGGAGGGGCTGAGAGAGGGGGAGACACAGAATCCCAAGGAGGCTCCAGGTTCTGAACTGTCAGCACAGAACCTGACAGTGATCTCGAATTCACAAAGTGTGAGATTATGACCTAAGTGAAGTTCAATGCTCAATCAATTGAGCCACCCAGGCACCCCTGTGTTTATGTTTAGATCTGTGAGCCATCTTGCATTAATTTCTATTAAAGAAATGACATCCATGTCTAGATTTCTTTCTTTCTTTTCCTTTTCATTCTTCTCTTCTTCCTTCCTTCCTTCCTCCATTCCTTCCTTCTTTTCTTTCTTTCTTTCTTTCTTTCTTTCTTTCTTTCTTTCTTTCTTCTTTCTTTCTTTCTCTCTTTCTTTCTTTGTTGAAAAGACTATCATTTCCCTTCTCCAATGAATTTCCTTTGTTCCTTTGTCAAGGATGAGTTGATTGTATTTATTTGTTTTTTGTTTTATCATGCTTTGGGGCATTCTATTCTATTCCAATGGTCTATATGTTTACTCATCAAAAATTTCATGCTGTCTTGATTACTCTAACTTTACAGTAAGTCCTACATCAGGTAACTTGAGTCCTCCAACATTTTTTCTACTTCAATATTGTGGTAGCTATTATGAGTCTTTTAGCTTTCCATGTGAACATTAGAAACAGTTTATTAACATTCACAAATAGTTTTCTGGGATTTTATTGGGACTACATTGATTCTATAGATCTATCTGGGAAGAACTGACATCCTAAAAATATTGAGTCTTCTAGTCCATGAACATGAAATATTTCTTTTATTTTGCTCTTCTTTGATTTATTCTGAGTTTCGTAGTTTTCCATATATAAGTTTTTACTTATTTTGTTATATTTATACCAAATAAAACTTTTTAGTGAGTTATTATAAATGGTATTGTATTTTAATTCTAAACTCTCATTTCTCATGGCTGAGGTATAGAAATGCAATTGGATTTTGTATATTAACCTTATCTCCTGTGACCTTGCTACAATTACTTATAATTCCCAGGAGTTTTTGTTGGTTCTTTGAGATTTCCTACCTAGATAAAAACAAAACCATTTCTTCCTCTCTAATCTGTATGCCTGTTACTTCCTAGGCAGTAGCAGGGACTCCAAGCACAAGGTAATAGGAGTGATGGGGGGGGGGTCCTTGGCTTCTTCCTGACGTTATAGAGAAAACATTCAGTTTCTCACAATTCCCTCTGTTTTGATTACATTGTATCCTGATTTTCCAGTTTCTGTGCTTTTTTTAAATCTCAGTTTTTTATGTCATCCTAAGCCTGTTGTTATAGAAAAGAGAGTGGTAATCAGAGATATTTTCACTTAAATCATGATTTGGATATTAATCAAGTACTCCTTTGCATTTTAGTTGTCTCATTCCAAATTAGGAAAATATTGCCTATACCGTGTATTATAATGATTACTTGGGAAAATCTTGCAAAAACTTTTTTTCCCCTAATGCATGAATACCTAATTTTTATTTAGACCCTATGCTAAATTCTTGGGATTTGACTGTGAATGAGACATAGGTTCACCTATCAAAAAATTAGTGGAAAAAAAGTCAAGGTCACAGTGTAATAATCATAAGTGCTGTGAGACCTGTCAGTGCACAGGGTTGATTTCTGATATATTGACTTTATTATTATTCCTTTCCCAAGTCTGTTCAATCTTCCTGAATTGTCAAAAAGAGCTAATGACATTCCCTCTTCCTTTGTATACCTTCTTTGTTTCTACCCCACATAATCAAGACAAACAATTCTCCATTTGATAATCTCTTTAGTTTCTGCATTGTTCTCACTTCTTCCTCCTCTTTTCACCCAAATATCTCAAACATTTCTATACTTGAGACATATAATAGCAACATTTTGTGTTTGGTGACAGGTATAGTTTAGTACCCATATAGTTCATATAGTATGCATAGCATATTTCAAACATAATATTCTAGAGGGCAGAGGTGATGATAATTAGATTTTTACATAAAGCAAATTAGGTATTTAAAACGAGTTTTTTTTGTCATAATACTAATGCTGGTTATTTAGGTGTACAGCATGTCTTTTATAAATCCAACATTATTCTTGGGCTCCATCCTTTATAATTTATAAGGTATAGGAAGGTTAAAGAAATCACTTCAGATCAGGTTCCAGGTACTCTCTGATTTATGAGATGAGCAGCGGAAGCAATTCATTACATTATCTTCAGAGAAAATAATTTTGGGAGGCGGAAGGAAGAACCAAATGTGGGAAACAAACATACACACAGTTGGGGAGAAATCAGCAAGGTGCCCTACTGGGAAAGTTATTTGCCTTTCTATACTTCCTGCTACCTGCAGTGACAAATTTAAAATTTTGGCTTTAAAACAGGAAGTAACTTGCCTTGCTTGTTTCTCCTCATTTTCTTAAAAGTAACCTAATGAAGCAATAGTATATAGAGGTGCTGGCTGGGGTTTGCATGTGTGTGAGTGTGTGTCCATGTGTTTAAAATACATTAAAATAAGTGCTGCCTCCTAGATTTTCAACAGTTACTGCTGGCTCTTTAGTCTCTCCAAACTCCTCTCTGCATCAGCAATTTTGTATTTGATTTGGAACAGGTTCTAAATATTCTCCACCAAAGATTGGAAGGCAGTCTTGTAAAGAAGTAAAGGCATTGCATAGACCTTTGATAACCCTGGCATGCTGGCCGTCCCCTCAAAGGAAAGCGGTGCTTCAGGATACATTTGGCTGGTTAATACAGTTTACTGACCAAGTTGCCCTTCTGGCTAATGACTCCCATGCCAGATGTTATAAACAATGTTGGTGATGTCGTTTACTAATAAAATGTATTTGTTCTGACAGACTGAATTCTTTATTTTGAGAAAATAAGGATGAATCTTATTTTAAGGAATCAAGCATTTATTCCTTACAGAAATGGAATAAGAAAATAACTCGGCCATCTAACAACCTGTTTAGTTTGATAGGCAGTATTGTGAAAGTAGCCTACCTGTTTTATAAGGAAAAGAGAACCGTTTAATTGACCTATTCCTTAGTCTGAATCTTCCAGTATTTGAGCTACTCTGTGGTTTAATTATTGGATAAAAAGTGGATAAATATTAATCAGATATTTAAGTGACTTTAAGTAAGAATTTCTGTCTAGAATAACAGACTCTGTGAGAGAGAGAGAGAGAGAGAGAGTATTCATTAAGGTTCGACTATATGCCTGGGTCCTTCACAAATATCAATCCTCAAAATAAAGCTGTTACTATGTATTCTCTATCAACATTTTACAGATTTTGAAAAACAAATTTGCAGGTCTCTAATTTTCCAGACATATTAAGTTATGGATATTTGAGTCATCGATAGATTCTTTGATTTCAGTTCCATTATTTGCAGTGTACAGGTTTCTTTTAATTCACCATTTAATGAGAAATAATGGGAAATTAATTAATTTAACAGATTTCTCTAATCCTGTCCAACAAAAGGACATTTCCAGTAAATGCTTAATTTATTTTAAATAAGATTGTGCATGTGTATAATGCATGTGTCCACTTTTTGGTTTTGTATCTGCAAGTATGCTTATTTACATAGAATTTACAATATAAGTTCTTAAGCACTGCATCTTCTCCTTCTTATTACTCCACCAATGCAGAGTAATATAGTAGTGGCTAAAGAATAAAAATGTAATGGTGTACCTGGGTGGTTCAGTCTGTTAAACATTCAACTCCTGATCTCAACTAAGGTCTTGATCTCAGAGTCAGGAGTTGAAGCCTGATATTGGACTCTGTGCTGGGCATGAAGCCTACTTAAAATAAAAGGAATAAAAAAGTAGAGTTTATGATATTATTTAACATTAATAGTGTCTTCTATATATCATATTACTTTACATAAATTTTAATACACATATAAACTTAATCTGTGTAAGTAATTTTAATATTGGCTTGAAAACATAATTGAATGATAGGTTATAAAAGTAAAATCTGTAGTTTTAAAGCAGGCCAAATTGCTTAGGACCTATTTTAAATGCTACTCATTTGCACTAATTATTTTTTTCTTAATATGCACCAATCTCCAATCATAAGCTTATTCTTTACTTCAAAATAAATAAGAGTTAAATACTTCAATTTCTGGAATAGTGATCTTATTATTTATTATTTGTTTTTATTTATGAAATATAAACACTTGACTAAATGAAGGTATCTTGTAACTGCCCAACTGACTGGTTTTTATGTTATCTTAAAATATTTAGGAAGATCTGTCAGAAACACATTTTCCAGATTTTCTCTTTGTTCTTTTTAAAGAATATCATCTGTCCCACACTGCCCCTCTAAAACCATGGAGTAAGAAAGAGCAGTATTGAGACTTGAAGACTGGCAGTGTAGCCAAAATGTTGGGCATTTGTGGGGACTAAATAACCAACATCTACCCCAGGTAGAGCAAGAGATGGGATATGGATAGAGGGAGGTTCAAAAAGAGGAGAAAGTTACAGATAAATGGACAAGGTTAAAAATAAAAGCATAAAAATGATTGTCCCAAAACAGAGTAAGACTGATTTTATTGGAAATTAAGGGATTTGTCCAAATGCAGATCTTTGTGATTTTTGATTCATACACCAGTGATTGACTTATTGTTTCCATTGTGGAAGGAAAAAGAGAATTGACTTTGAAAATTGGTAATTCCATTGTCACTATTAGTTAGGTGTGAGATCCATTCTTTTATCAAACAGCCATCATTTTAAACTTGATTTAGCCACAGTTTCAATCCCTGACATGCACATGAATCATTGATGTGCTGGGACACGGCAGCCTCCCAGCTCGGCTCCCAAATTGCCACAAGCAAGATGACTTGGTAGTGATGGAGATAAGACCTTGGTTGACAAAGACAATATTTACCATTGGATTGAGTTATTTTTATGTAACCAAAACGTCATTCCTTAGACAACAAGAATATATAATGTGAAAATAGGAAGAAGTTTAAAAGTTAAGATTCTAAAATTTGTCCAAAAAATGATTGAGAGGAACTTAATTTTTGAGAGGTTAGAAGTTTAACAACAGTACAGTCCTTTTACCTTGACATATTAATGTACCTTTGATTTGAAAATTACAAAATGCCCCATTTGTTGCAAGAATTAGAGCCTGTATGCTGTCACAAAATATTTCTTTTTAAAGGAGCAGAAACAGAACCCAGAGGAGGAAAATGGTGTGTAAGTGTAGTTTTAGGAAATGCTAACCGCTTTTAAACTCCTGTCTTTCAGGAAAGAACCGTGACCATTAGAAGACAAACCGTAGGAGGATTTGGACTAAGCATCAAGGTAGCCTGTCTTTCCAGTCTGTCCATAAAGGCCATGCTGCAGTGCCTGCATTTTTGTGCATTTTGGGTTTGATGATGAATAATTAGACAAGAATGGTTACAGCAAAATCCTCGATATTTGGACTGAGATGTAAATTAGTGAGGTTCTTACAAAACTTTGACCAACTTTTTATTTAGAAAGTTTCTTAGAAAAAGTACTTGGGAATTGTACCTGGGAATAACATAGGTCATTGATTTTCTCCACCTGGGACCATCTAAAATGTCAGACATGGTGTGTGTGCATATCTCCCTGTAACCAGACAGAAGAGGCACTCCCCCCGCCCCCGCCATGAATGGAGCAAGAACAAGTTTTACACTAATAATAGTTACATGTGGTAGGATTGATTCATCTTTTTCTTTTGTTTAGTTTTTCTTTTTTTAAGAAATCGGCAAATTTTCATGTCACAATGCCAAGTAAATAGGTTAAATAGAGTTTTAGCATCTGATTTATTTTTAAAATGACCATACCTGTTTACTTCCATTTATTTACGAATTTTAAAGGCTTTTATTTTGTGTGTGTATGGTTGACTAGTAAAGACATACCACACCTGCAATTTATCATCATTGAAACAAAACAGAAATTTTAAAAGGATGAGAAATTATATACATGTTGGAACAGTTAGTCACTATCTTCAAATGTCCTTGAGAAACCTACATCTTCACAGAGATAAATGGAATTTTGAACCATTGAGGGTTCTTGCCTATGTAGGGTGAAAATCATACATCTCAGGTATATATTTCATGAAATTTTAGCCCAGCTCAGTTTATATGCTTAGAAAGTGGAACTCTAAATTTGGTGACTATCAGCTGGCTGACATTATGAAAATGACTTAGGAAAATGGATCAGTGCAGAATAGCGTTGCGTTGTCAAGTGATAAGAATATTACTATATAAAATGTTAGTTTTAAAATATGTACTTAACTTGCAGTTTATCTACCATCAGCTAAAACCGGGGAGGTAGGAAGAACAAGTTGTAAGAAGTGAAAATGATGCCAAAAAAATTATATCAAACAATAAGCAAGCTTTTTTTGGTTTGTTTTTGTTTTTGCTCTGATATTTATTGAAATTGCTTGAAGGATTTAAAGGTACCCCTAAAGATAGTGAAAAGTCCATGAGAGAGAACAAAAGCTAAGCGTGAATAAAATCCAATCTTGAGAGTTGGTTTCATTTGAGATAAGTGTTTTTACCTAACAAGCCTGACACTTTTTCTGATAGTGGAGCTACATTAGTTTTATGCAGGGAAATTTTCTTTTCTATTTTTTCTATTACCATTTATAATTCACTCAATAACACAGTGGTATTTATTTTTACTAAAATGTTACAATTTTAACTAGACAGATTTTAAAATATCAAGAATTTTGCCAAATGAATTACGTCCATTTAATATTTTCATTATTTCAATCCAAACAAAACTCTTATACATAAATAAATAGACTAATCTAAATCAAATGAGCGTGATTATCCATTCATAATATTAGCCACAAAAGCAGTATTTGAATTGCAATCTCTGCCATATATTAGGAATTCTGACCAAAAAAGGAAACTATTTTATAGTTCTCCTGATACACTAATAAGAAATACAAAAATTAACTTTATTATTATTTAGATTATTACTCAGTCATTCTGAAGAGTTTCCATATAGGGTTTTCCATTTTGGCTACCTCTGATACTTGCTTTTTTATTTTAAAACTATCTTTCTTTCTGTTAATGTGCGTGTGTGTGTATATATAATCAACCATTTAGGAAATCATTTTAGCCTAAATGCAGAACTAATATTTTAATTTTGACCATTTTTTTCTATTTATTTTTTGTATACTTATTGTTAGAACAGTTTGAACCAATAATATAACTATTCACATAAATATCCTTATTTGCTTCAGTTAAGTAATTACTGCTGTCACACACTGGAGATTACGTGGTGAGGATTATTCACTAAAAACTTTGAATATCTCAACTGGAAATAACAGAAGGATGAGGGCATGTTGGATAATTAAAAAGACATTAACCAGTATACTGAAGACTCCTATAGGTGCTCCTGAATTTCATTGTACTAAGAACATATGGTGATGCTATTTCAGTTTTACCCTTCAAAAAGTTATTTGTAAAAACCTGACTAAAAAGTAACAAAATGGTTACCATATATATATAATCAGAAAATAATAAAACACTCCACCATGTGCTGTTACCAGTGAAACAAAGCCAACTGGCCATGTTCTGGGCTCCTACCAAATCTTGACTTCTTGACTGATGGGTTTTTCTTGCAACTGTCACCATTGTACACGGCAACCCCTCTGTTTTCCCACATGGTGGCCAGTGCTACAAAAGATGGTCAGCAAAGTCCAGAGAGGCATCTATTCTAATGCTTATAACATGCCTCAGGGTTTATAGACTGTGGGCAGTATGATGTCATGGAAGCAACCAATGTCCATTAAGCTTTGAAGTCACTTGTCTGTACAATAATGTCTTGCCGCCCAACACTCTCTCCAGGCAGAGACTCCCCTATAAGGGGGAGGGACAAAAAGGCAGACTTTACTTCCTTTTATTTTCTTTACCATATTATTGAGACAATGATGAATTTCCGGGACAACTTAGTCCCAAGTGGCTTGGAGGATGGGATAGTCACATGTCTACATTTTGATTCTAGGTCTTCAATTTGATATCTCACCTTGAAAGCCAATAAGATATAGTGCACAGTAAGGAGAGTTTCCATCTCAAAATTTCCTCAAGTCCTAAGGAATAAGAGAAAGTCATAAATAAAAATGAAAGATTGCAGAAGATCTAAATTTTTAAAAATATAATTTAAGTAAGTTTTAATCCATTTTCTTTTCAAATTTTGCATTATCCCCTATTATTTTATTTTATTTTTATTATTTTTTACCTTAAGGAGATTTTACATTTACACACATTAGGACTTTCTTACAAAACCCGAGACTCTCATTTGAGAAGTCATAATTATTGTCCTAAATCATATCTGAGGATGCTAGACCCTCAGCATGGAGCACACTCATCCAAAAAGACTTTGGCATCAATCACATTAAGATTTAAGACAGAAATCAGATTTATCTCCACAGACAAATTTATTTCTTAGATTCCTAAAATCCCACCTTTTCATAAGAGTATTTTACCATAGAAAGGTAGAGACCAAAGTTACCTATACGTCCGTGTTAATTCTAAATAAGGGGGGAAACATTCCCCAACATTGAACCAAGGACCTTTGGCCTGTGACAGTCAGGTGCCAATGCAGCATGAGGTGAAGCAGGTGTCCTGACAGGTAGAAGTGCCACACACAAGGCTGACTGTCTTGCTCCATCTTCCCATCCTCTGGTTTAGCTAAATGGTTTGTTTTCAGCTCCTAAAAATAAAAGGGATCCTTTTAACCCCAGGTGTAGGCTCATCCCTGGATCCCTGCTTGTTTCTGCTTTGTTGTCCTGTGTTCCAATTACTCTTGCCCTACAGTCAGCAGATCTAGTAGGAGTCAATGTGTAACTGAACCAAGGTAAAATAAGATGAAATTTGGAGGCACAACATACACACCTTTGTACATGGCCCAACTCTCTTCTGTCTTCAACAGCATTTCACCCACAAGCTTCTGCTCCAGAACCTCAAAATAGAAAGAAATGATGGCCATGCTTCCCAATCAGAAACTTAGTCAAGAACCAGTGCTAGGTTTTTATTCACTGTGCTCACTCCTGGACCATTTTCCAGAAAGCCTTGCTCATTCAGGCTATTTTTACCCTTGTGTTGCTTTTTAGAACACTTCTCCCATCTCCTATAACTTTGGATCTTTTTTGACAATTCCTTATGAATCTTCCTGTCTCTTACCATTATTCAGTCTCCCTTGATTAGAATGTCTCTCAGAATTCAGTGTGTGTTTTTTTCCCTTGTATTTGTTTTTGCATTTGTTGCTCAATAAAATGTCAAGCTCTTCTAACTTACATTTTTAAGTTTCCAAAAGATCATTCTCCAAAAACTGAACAAAAGAATTACTAAACTTTCTGCTTATAATCGCATATTCTTCTCTGGTGTCAACCTGAAACTGCTTCCTTTTGGAAGAAGTTCAGGAATCACAGAAATATAAACAATGAATGGTTCAAGTCATAAGTAATAAAAGTTTATCATTCACCCACCAAAAAGACAGTTTGGAGAGCAGGAGCCCTCAATCTGAAACATAAATGAGTCTCAGGTGTCTATTATTATAAAGGAGCTTGTGCAGTGGGAAGGCGGTGACCGTTTTTCACGATGATTGGTTATAATACTGCGTTACAATTTTCTTAAATGATAGGGAATTGGTTAATGGTTACTCCCTATCAACCTTGGGATACAGGTCAAGTTTTGCTTGATTTCAGGAGGCATAAGCAAAAATTACTCGGGTCAAGTTAGCCTTGCAAAAGAATCTAAATTAAGCTTTGTCTATATGACTTAACTGGTTTTGTCTGCTTGGAATTTTCAAGACTGGTGTCTGGTTTTGATTCTCACACCTTAAAGTTCTCAGCTATTAGGCTAGCTGGCACATATGCTCCCTGCTCCTACGGGTCATTCTGATCTAGGCCCTTATCTAGTTATCCTGAGCTCTTGAATTTCTGTGAACCTTTCTGTCCCTTGTTCCCTGTTCTTCAACCTCTGCCTCCTTTCCCTCCCACCTTGCCTACCTTTGGGCCTTCTGGAAGAATCTTTCTTTTGAATGCTCATGCCTTTTGTCTGGACTATTCTGATACTTAGCCATTTTCAAAAGTGACTTCCCAGACTTCACACATACATTCCCAATAATCACCAACATTTTGCATCATAGGACCCAATATTCTTATATTTTTGCCTCATTCTTTTGAGAATCACCCTATGGATAATCACCTTAAAGTAAGTCCCTTTCATTTGTCTTCCATATCTTTGCAAATACAGTATCATACATTTGCATATCACTAAGTCATGCCTCTGGTCATTTTCATTTAACAAATCACCTTTAGAGAAATAGTGTTTTGCATATTATTATGAGAAAATATTTCATGGAGTATTTTTCTACAGGCACAGCTGTCATCTCTGTTCATTAGGAAATGTTTGCAATAAAAGGTGATTTTTATATGAAACTTTTAACTGTGCAGCAATCAAGAATAAAATTATAGTAATTATTAAACTTTTATAATTTATAAATAATAAATGCAAATACTTATCAATTTCTCTTTAAGTGCCAAATGCTGAGCTCAATATTTTATATTTGGTTTCATTGGCCTTTAGTGTCCAGCAAAGTAGGTAGCTATTGCTACCCCTTGAAAGACAGTGTAGTTACGTATTAAGAGTTTACTCTGCCCATCGTTGTACTGGGCAGAATTGGGCCTAAACCTCACCTGAAGCAAATGACATAGTCCTTATTCTTAATAACTATGCTCTACAAATATAGAAACTGGACCAAATTATTTCTAAACGCTCTACTTGGGAACACAAATAATTTTCCTCTCTAATTTTTTTATGTTATAGTTAATTTAAAACTAAAATAAATGGATTCATAAGTCCAGGATCGAGAAAAGAACTTAATATCAATGAATTGATATTATTTTCATCAAATTTATCAATAAAATATATCTTCAAAGTAGCTGTAATAAATTTTTGCCTTTTAATTTATTAGTGATTTCAGGGCAAAATCCTTAAATAGCAACTGTTGATATAAGTTTGCACATGCTTACACATTTCTCCTCATTGTGTTCCTGTTCTTTTCACTTGAGTCTGATTTTTCTGTTTCCACCACAGACAGCATGGATATATGCCTTTCCACCACAGAAATAGGAGGATACCAGGCAGGTAATAATCTTAGGTTGAATATAATGAATTAGTCCCAAGAACGAGTTAAAATCACTGACCAACTATCATTTTAAAGATCATTTTTTAAATTAAGTAGTTTATTGAGATATAACTTAGATGCCATGGAACTTAACCACATATAGAAGTTAGTGGCTTTCATTATATTCACAGACGTGTGTAATCATCACTGTAGTCAATTTTGGAGTGCTTTGTCTCCCCACATCCTTGAATTACCGTTCCCTTCTCTCCCTATCTCCCTAACGCAGATCTAAGCAACCACTAGTGTACTTTTGATCTCTATTTTAGACTTTCATATGAAGGCAGTCCTATAGTCAGTGGAAAGGACCATTAATTTATGCTGAAATCACACTAGGTGATACTAGCGGATAGACATGGCAGTGGACTAGATGAGGATATTTTCCAATATTCTTTCAGATCACATTCCTTAAGGTGCTTCTCCCACACTTGTTCATTGGGCTTTTAACCTTAATTTCTGTGCTGGTATTATCTGTTAACAAATATTTTCATTGCTCTAAGCAAATATATAATGGTGGGGTCTATGTATCTTCCTTCCCCCAGAGCCGAGAATATGATTGATTTATTAATTCGAATAATGAAAATACTGAATTGAAAATATTTATTTGGCAAGATTTCCAACTCTCTAAAAACATTCTGGGTTTGATTTGGTAGAATTTCACAACGATATGGGCAAACTCGTTATATAGAATACTACTCAAAATGTTTGAGAGGAGACTTTATATCCTGGTTCCTATAAAGCTAGCTGTGAGCTTAATTATGGATTGAATGGCTTATGTTTTAGTATTTTCTGGGATGCACTGTAGAATGCTGCCTCACTTTTTTCCCTAGTCTTGATTTTAGACTGGAACAACAGAGTTCAATTAATTCATCTATTCTCTAAACCTGGCCACAAGCCATCCTAAGGGTGGTTTGGGGAGAAGCCAAGAAAGGAAACTCTGCCTGTATCTCAGGCCCTTTATAATCTAGTAGGAAAGTAGACACTGATCGGATTGCAATGTAAATAAATGTAAATCAGAGCCCGGATCCCCTGTTACAGAAGTGAATTACTTCATGTAGGAAGACATTGATGAATGGGGTCCTTCAGCTGAAATTCTGAATTTTACCACGTTTACCAGGTTAAGAGTAAAGGACAAAAGTGTCCAGGCAGAGGGGATAGTATTTATCGGTGTTGCTTGGTGCTCAGGGTGATGAAGGTCCACAGTGAGGAGGTGGAGGTAGGCTGAGACCACAAGATAGGGGGCTCCTGAGGATTGGGAGTTTTATTCTAAGTGTAATGTGAAGGCTACCACCTGTTTTCAATAGGACGAGTTGGATTATTTGATTCTGGACTGGAAAACCTTACATTCCCCATTTAGGTCCAGAATTAAATATAATTAACTTTAATAGAGCTGGACTGCTCTCACATTTCATCCAATAAATTAAGGGACTGTAATTTTAAGTTCCAATTTTATCTCCTGAGTTTTGTCTAGAAATTCACTCCTTAATTAACTAATATAGTAATTTTCTATAATTCATTTAAGAATTCTTTCTGAGCTCCTAATGTCTGATTTAAAAAGACCCAAAATGAAAAAAAAAAAAAAAACCCCACACACCTTTGGACTCAACTCATTCAAATTTCAGGAAGATTTTACATATAAAAAATGTTGAGAAAATAGGTGTTAGTTATACTTTGTCATTTAAAAATAAATCTAAGTCTCCTTGTTTTGAGGGAAGAGTGGGGTTCCTGAGTTGGCACTCAGAAATTGCTATTCCAACTGTCTTTTCTCTAGGCAGATCCCAGGGAGAGGTTTCCCAGTGGCTTATCATGGTAACTGGTATGAAAAATCCTTGGCAGTAAGAAAATATTTGGATTCATTAGTGCAAGGAGAGAAAACTATGAAAAGCAAATGGTGATGGAAAACAGTCTGATGACAGCCACACAGAGAAGAGTGACAGAAACAATGTCTCTCTCTGCCCCCCAAAATCAGAACCATATAGTATCCAGATGAGTTTGTTTCTTCTTTTTATACCATTTGAAACTTCATTGGTAGGTGATTCATCTCAGTTAACCAGTTTTTCTTCTTAGAAATGGACATGTTTTCTTAAAATTCCTTCCAATTTCCAAGTATCTCTAGAAACTAACTGTGACCATGGGCATTCACTTTCATTGTACATTCTCGGCTTCTACTTAAAATCATTCTGCAAAGTGCTTTAAAGAATGGAGCTATCTTTGGCTTGAAAAAAAGCTTTTGAGTTCATTCATTCATTCACTCATTCATCAACAAACATTTCAAAGATAAAAAAGAAGACATTATTCCATGCATTGGGTTTACATCAATGTGTGAAACAAATTACAAAAAAAAATCAATGCCCTCTTAGAACTTACATTCTAGTTATGGATGGGGGGAGAGGAAAGAAAGCAAATCAATGTAAGAAATGAATAAAGATAATGGTAGGTTGGAAGCTGATAATTAAAAAAGGAAAGAAAGAATGGAACTAAAAATAGGGGACTGGGAACTTGGAACACTAAACAGTAAATACTAAGGGTCTTAGAATGGATTAGTGCTAAACTTATTTACAACTTCAATGCCAGGTAATTTTATTCATAAATCTTAATTGATAGACTGATTAGAATAATAGCTACCTTGTATTCAGTGTTTATTGTGTGCTTAATAAGCATTCATTTCAACTATACTATCAATCACAAATCACTATCCTTTGATCAGATAGGAGGTCATGTTAGACACAATTAGTGCTTATTATGGACCTGCTGACCAAAAGGCAAAGCACAATTAGGAGCTATGTAGCTTAGTCCAGAGTCTTCACAGAGCTAGTGAAGGTGGGTAGTGAATGTTTGGTTGGTTGGAAATAGTGAGAAAAGAGAGCTGTCACTGGGCTTGAATTTCAATCTGGGTAAGACCGTTTCAATATTTTATCATATCTCTTCAATATTCTTGAAGTAAAAAGGACTACTTGCCAAGAAAAAGTTGAATATCATTACTTTCCTCAATGATTGCCCAACTTGCATTTAAGTATATTGACAATTCAGTGTTAAAAATCGACATTCATGGAAACTCATCTGTTCTGAAATAACTTTTGTCCTTAAATAAAAAAGGTTTAGGAAGTTTACTTGTTCTGAAGATAGAGAAACCCAGTGAGATTTTAGACTGTTTTTTCAACTCTCTTATGTTAGAAATGCTATACTTCTTTTATGCATGACATTTTATTCTTTAATGAATTCATTTGATTTTTCAACTATTGGATCCAACCTGTTCAACCCTGTAATACTGAAACTGAAGTTTTCTGTGCTTATTTCAGGGATTTACTTTATTTCCTTCCACATAAGTTTCACTCACATAGTTTTTCTTCTTTCAGATCTTGTTAGGTCAATTAGGTAAAGAATTACCACAATGTTTTCACCAGTTTATTTTATTTTATTAATTGTTTTGTATGTACTTTCACACTAAGAGGAATCGACTATTAATTTAAAAAATGTGGATGATCCCTTTCCCCTCATGCATAACCACAGTCTGACCTCCTGTAGCATTTTGTGCAGGTAAAGATCTCTCTAGTCGCTTAACACCCAAAGGGGTCTGTACTTGGTCAGCAGTATAGAACAACGTAGCCAGTTAATGCAAATACATAAATATTTGGTATTCAAATGCTAAGTAAGAATTTCTACGACGGACACCAGGACACACATTGAAGAGAATGCCTCCTTAAGCATTTCCAGTCTTCATATAGAAAACAAAAGCTTTCAAAGTCAACTGTAATTAGTCACTGGATATCACCATAAAATTCTAAACAGGGAGATAAGGTTTTGGGAGCAATATCTACTAAGTAGAGAAACTCCACAGATTTCTTTAAATTCTATCTGGTATCCATTAACAGATTATTCATTGCATGTATAGTTTTCTAACTAAAAGCTGCATTTTTTACTTTTTGCAATTAAAAAGCATAATATATGATTCTCTTATTTCAGGGGGGAGCAGAACATAATATTCCAGTTGTCATCTCAAAGATCTCCAAGGAGCAAAGAGGTAAAGTGTTAAGAGAATTACATTGTAACTGTTCCTTCATAAGCTGTCCTTACTGTAGAATAAGTCATATTAAAAATCATAAGGTAGGATATGATTGATCAGCTCCATGTTCCCCATGGCCAGGCAGTTGGGGCCGAGTCTGAGTCCTGGGGCTGTCCCTTTACAACTTCAGGGGACCTTTCTTTCACAGGAAAGCACAGAGGAAAGATAAGAGAGAGTATGACTCTGTATAAATTAGGGACTGGATAGTTTTTCAATGTTTCATTAGACAGACAAACATATCCACACATTTAATGATAACAAGTTCCATCAAATATAGGCAGTTCCTGATGTACATATTTTTCTGTTATCATATGCAGTTTTACTCAATCTACATGAATTTCATCTAGAAAAACCCCACAGATATAAAGCAACCGAAGTCAGTAATGTTTAAAAAGAAGCTCAGAGCTGATCCCATAGTTGAATGATTAAATGTCTAGATTCAGACTTTTTCATAGATACCTGTATATTGTAAGTACATGAGAAAATCTTGTCATCCAAACAGAAGAGTGACCAGTTTTTGGCAACTGTAAGATCTGAAATGATAGAATTAAATGGAAATAGGTGTTTCAACATTTGGATGGAATCATAAGATTGTTTTTGCATTTTTATTACTGGCGATCATTTAAGATGCTATCTATATAAAACATTTATTTTTCCCTTGTATCAATTTTGACTTTATTTAATTATAAACTGTATTAAACTATATGAAGAAAACAGTTGATGCATAATCATTGCCTCTCTGTCTTCACAGCGGAACTTTCAGGTCTGCTCTTTATCGGGGATGCAATTCTGCAGGTATACATTTTACCTTATTTTCTATGTGCAAACAAAACATAAACTCAGTTTACCACAGGCCACTTGAAATCACGCTTTTCTTTTCCTTGCAGATAAATGGAATTAATGTGAGAAAATGCAAACATGAAGAAGTGGTAAGTTTTCTTTACTTTTTCTTGATACCATAATTTTCCCATGTGCAAATGAGGATTCACTGCCTTGCTAACACTGTTCAGCATATTCATTAGGTAGATGCGATGTTGGTCCAGTGTGCTCTCGGGTTTTCAGATGGTCTCTTAGTTGTTCTGTGTGTGTGTGTGTGTGTGTGTGTGTGTGTGTGTGTGTGTGTGCGTGTGTGTCGTGTTCTGCGGTTATCTGCTTCTGCACGCATTTTCAGATGTTGGTAACTTCGCAGATCTGAAGCCCAGGCCTCAGATACTCTGATTTAGTCAGCTTAGGTGGCCTAGGAATGTGGATTTTAACCACTGGCCCAAGCAGCTGCCCTGCAGGTGGCCTGGAAACCACCCCTGGGGGGAAGCTGGAAAGTTCTAGAGCTTCCGTGTGGGATGGTGAGAAGACAGAAAACATGGTCCAGAAGGAAGAGGACAGTGGTAGGCTTTGGGGAAACCCTTGTCACGGCTGATTAAATAGCATTCATAGAACCTTCAGTGAGTTTCTGTAGCAGCTCACAAGGGAAGGGAATGAGGAGAAAGTATATTTAAAAGTTCATGCTCAAGGGTTATGTTTGAATGCATTTCTCCTGTTGAAAGCTATTTGGAGAAAACTATTCTGATGCATTTGTGTGTTTCAGACCTCAAGGAGGCAACCTCTGATGTTCTTTGTGAGAAGCCACAGTTCCAAGAGTAGTAATGGGGGGGTCTCAATGCGCATGCGTGGGACAGCTAAGCTGGGTTTGTCGTAGTGGTCACTTGTCTCTGTCTTCTCCAGAATTGTACCGAGGCCACTGTATGGCCACTCTGTGGTGAATGTCTTCTAACGTAGAAGTATTTCAAGTCTTGACTTTACTACAAAGATGTACAGAAAAAGCTGCATTTCAGCACAGGTTTTAGGCCCATGAGAGCATAGCACAAAACCCTGTTCCGCAGATTCAGTCATGTTAGCAAATGTATTTTAGCTTCAGTCTTTGCTGGAAAATACGAATGATGTTGACCTCATTATACAGGGAGCAAAACCAAGTGCATTCTCTTTTAAAACCCCCCGCTCAGATGGGGCCCTGTTTGAATTCGCCCTTCCGAGGCGGGCGGCATGCTTGGACAGCTGTCCTGTAGCTTTGATTACACAGAGGAGTGTGGCATGAATGATTAGAATGTGCTAATAATGCCGCTTCCCAAAGCTCTTCCTTCTGTTTCAAAGAAAAGGAATTTAGGATTCTGTCGCAACTTGTACGTGGCTCTTCACAATACACGTATGTTCTTTTCTGAGAGGCCTAACCTTATCAGCTTTGAAAAAATGGGCATTAATATTCTTAAGTTCCAATCTTTCCAAGAGTGATTAGATGCTTTTGTCTTCACTGCTAATTACCTAAGCAAACAGACAGACTTACACCTCCGTGGAGCTGAGATCCTAACTAAAGGTTTAAGAAGGGACTCAAATGGGCAGAAAGAGGCACAACAAGCTCAGAGGATGTAGTTGGTTTTAAAATAGCTTCCTGTGTGCCACTTTCATTATCCTGAACCAGCGACTAGCATGGAGTTCCAGACTCAGAAACAAACTGGGCAGGTGTGGCAATATGGTGTGGGCCACAGAACTTTCATTATTCGTCTGCATTGCTCGTTGACATTGCTACAAATGTCGTATCTGGTCCCTGATGAGCCTCACCTTGGGATGCCTCCAGGATCCCTTCTGTGCCGGAGTCACGCTGACTCCCTGCGTGTTGGTCTGAGTAGAAGGGGAGTCCCACAGTGTCCACTGTGGCCCCGAGGAGGACCTTTGAGGAGTTCTTTAGGCAAATGCCTAGAATGTGATCACCGAAGCATTTGTCTATCTGTTCGTCGTGTTACTAGCCTGGGCACACAATGTCAGTTCAGGGCTGGCTCCACACCGTGCATTTCTCTCTCTAGAAGTTTGCTGAAGAGATGTTTCCAAAGTTTCCACATTAAAAAGATTCGCACAAGTGCCAAATGTTGCCTGGCATGTGACATGGTGGCAGGGTGGCAGGGTCCAGTACAGACGGCTTTCACACTCACAAACACTGTATGCAGTTTCAGGCAAATGAACGTACTGGTCTGTCCCTCTCTCACTCATCTTTAAAAAAATCCTAACAACTATTTTTATAAAGACTGAGTGGGAGTAAGGTGTATGAAATTCCTAGCACAGCTCTGCCAAGTAAGAAAAATTATGAATTATTTTATGCCATCAAATAATACTGCTTCACACGCTGGCATTCTTATCCCCCTTCCCCACCCCTCCCCCACAGTGATCACTGCTGTGTCTGTGTTGGGCAGTGTCTTGTGTCTTGTCGAGGTTCATGCTGGCCCTGAGAGGCCCCCACATGGAGAGGGTGCCGCTGCTTGCTGGTCTGCCTCCAAGCTCCTTTCCCCACGCCCAGTCAGGAAGTGGAGTAGGCACCCCTGCCTGCAGGGGCAGAACTGTTTGAAAATGAGGGCTCCTTGTTCAGCATAGCAGGTGCCTCCTTATACTTTTGATGTGAATGTGTTTTGTAGTCCATGAGAGAGAGAGAGAGAGAGAGAGAGAGAGAGAGAGAGAGAGAGAGAGAGAGTATGAGTAAGGAAGGGCAGAGAGAGAGAGGGAGACATGGAATCCAAAGCAGGCTCATGCTCTGAGTTCTTACCACAGAGCCTGACTCGGGGCTGGAACTCACAGACTGAGATCATGACCTGAGCTGAAGTTGGCACTTCAACCACCTGAGCCACTCAGTGCCCCCATCTCCTCAATTCTGTTTTTCAAGGAAACCCATCTCTATAGCCACAGCTGATATTAACTCTACTTTTTTACCTTATCATTGAACCCTAGACACATTAAGTTGATTTCTATCTATCTATCTATCTATCTATCTATCTATCTATCTATCTATTTTTGATTAACAGGTAAAGGAATCACATATCAAAATCTGAGTATCATCTATATGAAATACACTGGGATGGAGCCCTTTGTGTGACAAGAAAGACTATATAAATAAATTTGTCTCTATTTATTGCTATGTGAACATAATTTCTGTAGATTTTAGTAATCAAGAGAGTGTACAAAAATTAGCAGGAAAAGACATGTTGATTTACCATGGTCTTCAAAATGTAACAGTGGGATTTGTTTATGCTCACAAGAAATAAAAAGAAATATGATCTATCTATAGCAGAAAAAATGCATCTTGATCTGTAATCAAGATAGTTGAAAATGAGAATTTATTAGTGTAATTGAAAATTCCACCTAATAAGACTTTCAAAACAGAATAGCTCATCATTAGTTGAAGCAGAATGGATGGATAGATGATTCCAGCAGTTTTTTTCTTAAATATTTCTGGTTTCATGTTTGAGATTTATGGGTTCTAAAAACGAGGTTCATTTGCCTTTGTTTTCATGGCTTTGCTATGAGAAAATATTCGATAATTAGAAATGTAAGTAACTGTTCTGAATTTTTAATCTTAAAACAAACTTTAAAAACTGTATACCTCTTATAAGAGCAGAATGAGTATCTTGAATTATGTCAGTTAAAATCATATATTCATGCAATAAAAACAAATTTTGATAAGACTAACATAAAATGTTTTAATAGCATTTTAATATTATGATATGTTTAAATTAGTTCAAAGTTTCCATTGGAATTAAAAAATATGTTCTTGGAGCACCTGGCTGGCTGGTTAAGTGTCCAACTTTGGCTCAGGTCATGATCTCACAGTTTGTGGGTTCAGGCCCCGTGTTGGGCTCTGTGCTGACAGCTCAGAGCCTGGAGCCTGCTTCAGATTCTGTGTGTGTGTCTCTCTCTCTCTGACCCTCCCTCATTCACTTTCTGTCTGTGTCTCTCAAAATAAAGCAAAGACATAATGTTTTTAAAATATGTGCTTTTTTAGGTTCATCAGAAAATAACTTTACAAGGACTATATCCTATCAGCTGAAAATAATGCATTAATTTATATATTAGAACAGTTTAGGAGGTTTTATGAGTTACCAAGGAGCATATTTAAGATATGATTTGCAAACACACATCATTTTATATCTTCACAAAAGATTAAAATGTAACAGAGTTGCAAATCATATTTTACCTAACTGCTAATAATTTTCAATTTGTTCTCAGTTTGGAAATATGTATTGAGATCTAACTGATTAATACTTTCCTTAAGAATTCTAACTATAGCAGACTCTTCTTTAAATTAACTACTACCAAGGAAAGCCATACATGAAATAGTCACACTTTTAATATTTCCTCCTAGTTTTGGAAACATTAAATGCAAAGACAAAATATGCAAAGTATTCTTTACACTATCTCTGATTTTGGAAATAAAGTACCTAGAACTCGCCTTATCCACATACTTAGCTTTTTATTAATACTTATAAGCCTTCCTTTTCTGCTAAACCCAAGGGCCTGTCCCCTCATTAGGTATGGATATAGATAGCACAGGCCACACTTTAATTAAATGCATGATCTCCACTCCTGGCTACTGATTATCATCACATCCTGACTTGCTGTCCAACATAGCTCAAAGACCCAATTTTGCACCTCCCTTAATACTGAAACAAAGGCAAGTGGGTAAGCCGATTACTAAGTGGAGCCTCAGCCAATTTTTATCCAGAGGAAGGGACACGGAGAGTGCATAGCAGCAGGCACACCTTGTATGGGGACAAGGTGACTGGTGCGGAGCACCGACGTGGTGATCCCCACTGCTCACCTCCAGCAAGGACTTCTCGGTCACTCCTGCTCCCAGGTCAGGACGACAAGATATATGTCATGTAGATGATACACTACTCACAAAACTGACTTACTTTACTTTCAAAATGATAACAGTGAAAGGCAAGGAGAAGAAAGCATAGGAAAACGGAAGTTTCAAGATCTAAGTTAAACATTGTGTCATGGGCACTTTCAGCTGTGGGAGGTTCCTACATCTCTTGTCCTTGTTTTTGTGGTCTGCAAGGTGGAGAGTTTGAGACAGAACAGTCTTAATATATTTTCCAGCTAAAATGTTTAATTATTTTGTTGAACAGACACTTTGTAAACCTGGGGAACTATACAACACAAGCAGTAACCTGTAGTGGATCTCACTCTGGGCCTTAATTGATAATAATGTATCAGAATGTGCTTATCACTCGTAACAAATGCATACCCTGGTGCATGATCTCAGTAACAGAGGATAGTCTGGGTACTCTGTGTGAGAGAAGATGGGGAAGGAGCTTTCTGCACAGTGTTTCTCTAAACCTTAAAGCATTTTAAAAAGTAAAGTCCATTAAGATTGAATAAAAAGAATAAAAACACCTTTCCATGCACTCTTTCATGAATATGCCCATATCATGGCATGCATATATATATATGTCAGGTGTATAAAAATAGTGGAAATTGAGAAGTGATACTGAGAGCTATCATAATCAGATTAGGGTTTTTTTTTTTCCTTTTCCTTTTCGGACACCCATAAGTCCTGTGGATTCAGTCTGCGTCCCTGGGAGATAACTCATTAGTGGGGGAAAAAACCCTGAAAAGCATGTTTTGGAAGAAATGCCTTTAAAATATCAGGGCAAAGGAATGACACCTTGCTGCCTGTAAGAAATGTGTCTCAGAACTCTCGCTCCCACTAGGGGATGAAGGAAGTGGGTATGTGGGAGAAGCAGCTGCTGTGTCCCCAAAACAGTAATGCTTGTCAGCACCTGCCACAAGTAGGAATCTAACAGAGGCAGCCAGAGAAGGAAGGGAGACAGAACACTGGACACATGGAAGGACTAATGTCTTGGAAACACTCAGAATCATTGGGGGAGGGATGACTTTTTATGGACGTTGAGATTTGCAGGTGTTCAGGGGGTAAAACCATACATGCCTTCATGGATCACTCTCAAAGTGGGTAGTTCTCCCTAGGAACGGACAATAGCAGGAGTTTTCCAGATCATGAAAACTTGTGGTCCTGCGGTGGCGTGAAGCCTTCTAGAAGTCATGTCTACACTGGGGCTCTACTGGAAGCCTTCCTGAGAGGCTCTGGAGGGGTATGTTCTGAAGTAGTTTTGAGGCCTGTCTGGACGATACAATGTACCACTGACGGCAACCCGGGCCGTGCAGTTGCTTCTCTGCATCAGAGATCCAGGCATCAGGGAGGGAAAACCCAACAGCGTGCTAGAGATCCTATGACCTTTGGTCGCCCAGATAGTTGGATAATTCTAAGGTACAAAGATATTCTATTACACATGCATTTATTCTTTTAAAAATTTTAATATTCATATTTATTTTTGAGAGAGAGACATGCAGACAGAGCATGAGAGGGGGAGGGGATGAGAAAGAGGGAAACAGAATCCATCCAAAGCAGGCTTCAGGCTCTGGGCTGTCAGCTCAGAGCCCCATGCGGGGCTTGAACCCAGGAGCTGTGAGATCATGACCTGAGCCAAAGTTGGATGCCCAACTAACTGAGCCCCACAAGCACCCCACATGTGTTTATTCTTAAGAATGTCCAGGAGCCCTGAAACAGCTGCTGGAGAATTTGCCACAGACATTTTCCTAACTCGTTGCAGTAGTTCTGACATCGTGTATATAAACAAACTCCGGGAAAACTTCCTCTGGTTCCTCGTTTTGGATATTGAAATAGCATAGAAAAAAGCGTATTTGACCCTTTCAGGATTATCTATCAGAACACAAATCGAGGGCCTTCTCTGCTCTGAATGCCTGTGTCTCTGCAGAATTCATATGTTGAAATTCTACTGCCCATGTGCTAGCATTGGCAGGTGTTTGGGTCACTAATGGGACTATTGACCTCATAAAAGAGGCCCTACAGACGTGCCTCACGTGAGAACACAGGAAGTGTAACCCCTAAAGAGGCCCTTGCCCAGCAAAGTTGGCAAGCCAATCTCCGACTTCTCCAGGTGGTAAGAAATGAACTCCCCAGTCTCTGGTGTACTGTTACAGCAGCTGAAATGAAGACCCCTTCCCATATGGGCAATCTGAAGCAAGTGCAGAGATTGGGGGTTAAAAGTGATACTTCATTTATTTCCCCGCTTGCAACTCTGTTTGATGACAATAAACAGAATCGTTGATATTTTTTTAAGTAGAATGCAGATTTCCACTTCAGTGAGAACTGTCCTAGGAGGTCTCAGAGCTGACGCAAAAGCCAATGTCTAGCAGACACTCACGTTACAGAAGTGAGATGGGAGTCAGAGCAAGCAGCGGTATGCTAGCCAGGAACAGGAGACTGAATTAGAATTCAGGGAAGGTGAGTGTCCGGCCCCAGGCAGAGCAGAGGTGTGGGGGAGGTTCCGTGCTCCCGCACAGGGAGGTAGATGTTCGGGGCAGCAAGCTTCTCTGCGGTTCTCCAGGTGTGGTTTGTTGTTGGTTTTGGTTTTCGTTTTTTTCCTACCACTAAGGGGGGAGGTGAGATTTGTGGTGAAATCGATCTAAAAGAAACAGCCCACAAATAATACATTTGGCCTCCTCCACTGCAGGCTTAGTTCCCACTAATAACCCCACAGTGCAGGCCAGTAGTGGGCCAGCCAGGCATCCTCTAGCCAAGGCTAGCAGGTCACTTTTCAGTGACTCACGCTTAAATATTGACTGATACCAAAGGATCATCAATATTTGAAGAAAATCGTCCACATCAAAGACAACTAAAGCAGAGGGAGAAAAAAAAATTAAATGAAACAGACAACACAAGGGTCAAGAAAAAACCCAGAGGTCTCGGTACTACAATATTTTCAGAGAAGTGGCAGAGACTACTATATAATTTTTAAATATATATATTATATATTTAAAAGAAACATTGAAAAAAAGAAGGTATTAAAACTTTGATAAAATATTGAAAACTACAGAATGTAGGAGGTACAAAATAGAGTTGAGAAATAGTCAAAATGGAATAAAATAACAAATAAGTAGTCAATAAGACAGAAAAAAATATAGGAGATATTCTACTCAGGAATTTGAACCTCAGAACAATACATTTTTCAGAAAGAAAATATATGGAGTAGGGATCGGGTGTTAGAGAAGAAATGACACAACAAAAGTGTCTAGATTTGTTGTGTATACTTTCAAATATAAAAAAATGCCAAGCAAAAAAGAAAAAGACAAAAGAAAAAGCATGTTTATATATCTACGGTTGCTATGAAGTGGCATAATGTTATGATTTTAGTTCACATTCCCCTAATGACTAAGAATATTGAACATCTTTTTATGTGTTTATATATTTTTGATTAGTTTGGTTACTTACTGATTTTGAAGAGTCTATTTTATGTATTCTGGCTGCAAGTCAAATATATAATTTGCAAATATTTACCCAAGTCTTGGTGTATTTCATCAATTTCTTAATTGTATCTTTTGAATCTCAATGTTTTTTATTGCCATGACATTCAGCTTATGGATATTTTAATTTTATCACTTGATCTCATCTTTTGCTGTCCTATCTAATAATTCTAAGGCTATGAAGACTTGTTGCTTTGTTTTCTTCTAAGGATTTTATAGTCTTAAGTATTATAGTTAAGTCTATGACCAGTTTGGAGTTAATGTTTATAGATGGTGTGAGATACGGTTGTGTAGGTCTCCAGATGTGCCGGTACCACTTGCTATGGCACTTTTGTTAAAAATGAATTGTGCTCAGTGTAAGAGTTTATTTCTAGGAACTTCATTATGTTCCATTAATCTGTTTGTGTATGGTGATGTCAATATCACACCATTGGTTATTGTAACTTTGCAGAAGTTTTGCAATTGAGAATGTTAAGCTAGAGAACTTTATTATTTTTATATTTGTTTTATACTTTTAATTTTTCAATATTTGATTTTTAAATAATTTTCAATGTTTATTCATTTTTGAGAGAGAGAGCACCAGTGAGAGAAGGGCAGAGAGAGAGATAGACACAGAATCCGAAGCAGCTCCAGGCTCTGAGCTGCCAGCAGGGCGAGATCATGACCTGAGCCAAAGTCAGACACATAACCACTGAGACACCCAGGCTCCCCTCCAATATTTGATTTTTATATAAACTGTTTATGTTAGAACCGTTTTGGATCAGCAGAAAACCATAAAAATAGTATTGAGTGTTGTAATATCCTCTATACCCAGTTTTTCCGATTTTTAACATCTTACAGTATTATAATACATTTCTGGCAATTAATAATACCAATATATACACACAGTTATTATTGAAAATCTGCTTGACACTCCACTTAGATTTCTTGCTTTTTACCTAATACCCTCTCTGTTCCCAGATCCCTTCCAGAACACACATTGCATTTATTCGCATGTCATTTTAGGCTCCTCTTGGCTCTAATATTTTCTAGGGCTCCTTGTTCTGATAATCTTAACAGTTTTGAAGAGTACTGGTGATATATTTGTGGAATGTACCTCAGGGGTTTTTCCTAATGTATTACTTTTGATGAGTCTGGCTTATGTGGGTTGAGGAGGAAGACGTTAAAAGCAGAGTGCATTTTTGTTATGTCAAGTGTACATACTATCAACATGACTTTATCAGCATTAATATTAACCTTGATCCCCCGGCTGAGGTAGAGTTTGTTACTTTTTCCTTTCTTTCCATACTGTACTCTTTGGAAGGAGGACGCTCCGCAGAGCCCCCTCACTTCCGAAGAGTGGTCTGTCTACTTACATTCTTCAGAATTCTGCTACGTAGGAGATTTGTCTATACATCCTGACTTACTTGTTTATTCAATCAAATTGATTGTTCAGTATAGACTTGTGGATGTTTATTTTGTACGTGAATTATAAGCTACTTTTTAAAAATTTATTTATTTATTTTTATTGCACAAGGGTTTCTAGCATTGGCCCTTGGGAGTTCTTACAAGTAGCTTCGGTGTGGCTTTGAAATACTCCATCAGATTTTTTTAAAGCACTTCCTCTATTGTGGCATTAAAATACATTTTAGTCTCTCTAATCTTGTATATGTTCATAAAAAATTAGCCATTACCCTTAGAGGTCCTGCTTTCCTTGATTAGAGAATGTATTAGAGACCAAAATCTGAGTCCCAGGTGTGCTCATTGCTGCTGCAGTGGAAGTGATTCTACACACTCTTAGCTGCTGGAGCAAGGAAATGTGTGTGTACAGACTTGTTCATATGCACAGATGCATTCACACTCATTTCTGTATATAACCATTTTGCCTGTGCTAAGCTGAACGTGAGCTGAAGTGGGTTCCTCCAATGTAATCCAGCATCGGGTGGATCATTCCACTCTCCTTTCTTGCTTATCAACAGCCTCCTCTGTTAACAGATGGCTGCATCAGCTGCCATCCGTTTGGTTAGTTGTTTAAGCCTTGTACACAACATACAGCCATATCAGGGTTGTTAACCCATTCCCCAGTGGGAAAAGCTTTACTAAGCCGAGTAGAGAATTTATGTATGTTTTTTTCCCTTTAGCTGTGTAGATTTCCAAAGTTACAGAAGTCAGTCCCACTACCCCAATTCATTCAGTGAGATTGTTTCAAACATTCATAATATAATTAGACTCTCTTGTCACATTCTGTATTATATCATGGTATCCTCCAATCCCCTAAATAATGTTTTTTAATTTTTTTAAATAGTTTATTACCAGGTTGGTTTCTATATAACACCCAGTGGTCTTCCCCACAAGTGCCCCTCTCCATGACCATCACCCCCTCATCCCCTTCCCCCCCTCCCTTCAACCCTCAGTTTGTTTTCAGCATTCAAAAGTCTCTCATGATTTGCCTCACTTCCTCTCCCCAACTCTTCCCCCCCTTTCCCATTCCCATGGTCTCTTATTAGGTTGCTCCTGTTAGAACTATGAGTGCAAACATATGGTATGTGTCCTTCTCCGCCTGACTTATTTCGCTTAGCATGACTCCCTCAAGGTCCATCCACTTTCCTACAAATGGCCAGATTTCGTTCTTTCTCATTGCCATGTAGTACTCCATTGTGTATATATACCACATCTTCTTGATCCACTCATCAGGTGACGGACATTTGGGCTATTTCCATGTTTTGGCTATTGTTGACATTGCTGCTATTAACATTGAGGTACATGTGCTCCTATGCATCAGCACTTCTGAATCCCTTGGGTAAATCCCTAGCAGTGTTATTGCTGGGTCATAAGGAAGTTCTATGGATAGTTTTTTGAGGAACCTCCTCACTGTTTTCCAGAGCGGCTGCACCAGTTTACATTCCCACCAACAGTGTAGGAGGGTGCCCACCTCTCCACACCCTCACCAGCATCTATAGTGTCCTGATTTGTTCATTTTAGCCACTCTGACTGGCACCTTCTTCTCGAGTGCACATGGCACATTCTCCAAGATAGACCACATCCTGGGACATAAAGCAGCCCTCCATAAGTATAAACGAATAGAGATCATACCATGCACACTTTCAGATCACAATGCTATAAAACTTGATATTAACCACAGGAAAAAGTCTGGAAAACCTCCAAAAATGTGGAGGTTAAAAACCACCCTACTAAAGAATGATTGGGCTAATCAGGCAATTAGAGAAGAAATTAAAAAATATATGGAAACAAATGAAAATGAAAATACAACAATCCAAAATCTCTGGGACGCAGCAAAGGCAATCTTAAGAGGAAAGTATATTGCAATCCAGGCCAATTTCAATAAACTAGGAAAAGCACAAATTCAAAATCTAACAGAGCACCTACTGGAACTAGAAGGGAAGCAGCAAGAGCACCCCAAACCCAGCAGAAGAAAAGAAATAGTAAAGATCAGGGCAGAAATCAACAATATAGAATCCAAAAAAAAAAAAAAAAAAAAAAAAAAAAAAAAAAA
>NC_043714.1:2985611-3020185 GCF_006229205.1 Suricata suricatta
ATTCCCTGTTCATGGATCGGAAGAATAAACATTGTGAAAATGTCATCCTACCCAAAGCAATCTACACATTCAATGCAATGCCCATCAAAATTGCACCAACATTCTTCTCAAAGCTAGAACAAACTATTCTCAAATATGGAACCACAAAAGATCCTGAATAGCCAAAGTAATCTTGAAGAAGAAAACCAAAATGGGAGGCATCACAATCCCAGACTTTAGCCTCTACTACAAAGCTGTCATCATCAAGACAGTATGGTATTGGCACATAAACCAATGGAATAGAATAGAGAACCCAGAACTGGGCCCACAAATGTATGGCCAATTAATTTTTGACAAAGCAGGAAAGAGTACCCTAAATAAATTTTTTAAAAATGTCTGTACACATTAAGGTCCTCTCAGTTTTTGACTGTAAATTCTATGGGTTTTGACAAGTGCAGAGTATCACGATTCGCCATTAAGATACAAGATGATTTCCCCTTCCAGAAAAAATTCTCTTCATCTCTTCCTTTCCTAATCTGGCATCCTCCACATGCCAGGATTCTCTGGAAATGATTGTTTCACTGTCTATATAGTTTTGTCTTTACCAGAATCCTAGGGATCCTAGGGAATATAGCCTTTACAGATTTGTTTGTTTCTTCAGGAATGTGCATTTAAAAATAATACATGTAGGGGCGCCTGGGTGGCCCAGTTGGTTAGGCGGCCGGCTTCAGCTCAGGACATGATCTCACAGTTCGTGGGTTCGAGCCCCGTGTCGGGCTCTGTGCTAACAGCTCAGAGCTTTGAACCTGCTTAGGATTCTGTGTCTCCCCCTTTCTCTGACTCTCCCCTGCTTGTGCTGCCTCTCTCTGTCTCTCAAAAATAAATTTAAAAAAACATTAAAAAGTTTAAAAATAATCCATGTCTTTTCATGGTTTTATAGTTCATTTCTTTTTGAACACTGAATAATATTCCATTGTTCATATAATGGACGAGTGAACAACTTCACTACGGTTGTTTATCCATTCACCTATTGGAGGACATCATGCTTGCTTCCCCTTCTTGGTAATTATGAATAAAGTTGCTAGAAAGATTTGCATGTAGATCTTTGTGCAGACATATATATTCAAATTAACGGACTGTAGCCTAGGACTACAATTGCTGATTACATGGTAAGGCTATACTTAGTTTGTAAAAAACTGCCAAACTGTCTTCCAAAAAGGTTCCATCATTTTGTACACCTACCAAGAATGAAGGACAGTCGTGTTGCTCTATATTCTTATCAGTGATTGGAATTGTCGGGTTTTTTCTTTATAAACTATGTTGACAGGTATGTAGTAGTATTTCAGGGCTGTTTTAATTTACAGTTCTTCAGTGACAAATGTTGAGCAATTTTTCACATACTCATTTGCCTTCTTTATATTTTCTTTGGTAATGTCTGTTTGTAGAGTTTTTTCACTTTTTAATTGAGTTGTGAGTTTTATTGTTGAGAGTTAAGTTTTTTGTAGTTATTGGAGATAGCTGTATATATTGGATACAGCAACAAATATATGTGTGTTTTTTTCCCAAACAAATGCTTTAAAAATATTTTCTCCCTGTTTGTGTTTGGGTTGCCTTTTCATGTTCTTAAATGTATATTTTTCAGAACAGGAGTTTCTCATTTTAATAAGGTCCAATGCATTAATTTTTCTTTCATGAATTGTGGATGTGTGTTGCATTTATAAACTCATCACCAAGCCCAAGGTCATTGGGTAATGTCTGTTGCTGTCTTCTAAACATTTTGTAGTATTAGATTTTACACTTACTTCTATGTTTTATTAGGAATTATTTTATGTGAAACATATAAGGTCTGCTTGTAAGTTATTACTATTATGCTTCGCAAACAGATTTTTATTGTTTGAGCACATTTGTCAAAAAGACTATGAATTTCCATCTGTTACTCATTTGTTGATCAGTTGACTATATTTGTGGGAGGCTATTTATGGTCTTCCTCTTCTATTAATTAATGTGTGTGTTCTTTTGCTAATAGCATGCTGCCTTGATTATTGCAGCTTTATGGTAAGTCTTGAAATCAGGAAGAGCATGCCCACGTTGTTCTTCCTCAGTATTCCTTTGGCTTTTCTAAGCCTTGCTTTTCTTTTCTTTTTCTTTTTTTTTTAGGATTTAAATTAGTTACTATTACTGTAGTTTCTCTTTTCTTTTTTTAAAATAATTTATTGTCAAGTTAGCTAACATACAGTGTCTACAGTGTACTCTTGGCTTTGAGAATAGAATCCCATGATTCATCACTTACATACAACACCCAGTGCTCATCGCAACAAGTTTCTTTGCTTTCCCATATAAACTTTAGAATTACTTTGAAATTTTTTAAGTTTTTATTTAAATTCAGGTGAATTCGGGGCACCTGGGTGGCTCAGTTGGTTAAGCAGCCAACTTTGGCCTAGGTCATGATCTCATGGTTAGTGGGTTCGAGCCCTGCATTGGGCACTGTGCTGACAGCTCAGAGCCTGGACCCTGCTTCAGATTCTGTGTCTCCCTCTCTATCTTTCCCTCTCTGACTCGTGCTCTGTCTGTCTCTCTCTCTCTGTTTCAAAAATATTTTTTTAAAAGCTTTAAAAACATAAAATAAATTTCTGTGAATTAAAACAGAGTGTAATATTAGTTTGAGGTGTACAATACAGCAATTCGCCAGTTCTGTACAACACCAGGTGCTCATCACAAGTGCACTCCTTCATGGCCTTCACCCATTTAAACACCCCCCACCCCCGGTAACCATCAGTTTGTTCTCTGTAGCTAAGTTTCTGTTTCTTGGTTTGCCTCTCCTTTTTTCCCTTTGCTTATTTGTTTTGTTTCTTAAATTACAGATATGAGTGAAATCATATGGTATTTGTCTTATTACATGTAATATATATATATATATAATCTTCCTTATCCATTCATCAGTCAATGGATACTTGGGCTGCTTCCATGACTTAGTTACTGTAGATAATGCTGCTATCAACATTGAAGTGCATGTGTTTTATTGAATTAGTATTTTTGTATTCTTTGGGTAAATACTGAGTAGTACAATTGCTGGATCATAAAGTAGTTCTATTTTTAACTTTTGAGGAACCTACTGTTGTGGTCAGAAAAGGTGAAAAGTATGATTTCAGTCTTCTTGTTGAGATGTGTTTTGTGATCTAATATGTGATCTACTCTGGAGAATGTTCCATGAACATTTGAAAAGAACAACAACATTGAGTTTTATAATCCATGAGCATGGTATTTGTTCTATCCTCACGGTTTTGTGGTTTTGCTCATATGAATTCTATATATATATTGTTAGATGAAACCTAAGTATTTCATTTCTTTGGTGTTATAGTCAAAGGTATTGCTTCTATGACTTCAAATTCCAATTGGTCATCACTGGCAAATAGAAAAGCAATTAACTTTTGTCCCTTGAATGTCCATTTTGTCCCATTGTTTTATTTCTTTATCAGTTTCAGAAACTGGTTGTTGTTCTTATTGTTGATTTTGATAGAGTCTTTGGGATTTTCTACACAGATAATTTCTGTGAATAAAAGTGGCTTTATTTCCTTCCTTCCAATATTACATAACTTTTATTTCTTTTTTGCACAAGTCTGAACTTTCAGTGTGACTTTAATAGACCTTGTGGAGAAAATACATCAATGCTTTGTTTCTCGTCCCAGTGGGAAGGAATCCAATTTCTCACCATTAAATATGATGTTAGGTGTGGGTTTTTTACAGACATTCTTTATCAAGTTGAGGAAGTTTTCCTATTTTCCTACTTTGCTGAGAGTTTTAATCATTGGATGTGTGTTGGGTCCAGTCTAATGCTTTTTCTGCATCAATTGATATGACTCTTCTGTTTTTGTTCCTTGTCTTTTGATGTGGTGGATGACAGTGATTGGATTAAAGCACTGAATCATCTTTGCTTACCTGGAATAAAACCAGTTTGATGTGGTATATGATCCACTTTATAGATTGTTAGGTTTGATGTGCTAATAAATTTTTGGAGATCATTGTGCTCATGAAATTTATTGGCCTTAATTTCCTTTTTCCATAATGCTTTTCAAAACTGTTTTGCCAGTTAATGTCTGGCATTGAAAAATGACTTAAGAAATGGTTCCCCTGCCTCTATATTCCAAACAAGATTATGGAGGATTTGTATCATTTCTTCATTAAATATGTGATAGAACTCAACAAGGAAACTTTTTATATTTTATCCTTTTTTGTTATGTTATTAGTATTGGTTCAATTTCTTTTATATATATAGTCATTTCAGAATACTTATTTTTCCTTCTATGAGGTTGTGTGTGTGTCTTTTAAAGAATTGATTCGTATCTTTGAAGTAATCAAAATTGTGGGTATAGAGTTGTTCATAGTATTCCATTATTAACCTTTTGTTTTAATACCCATGAGATCGATGGAGATGACCCCTTTTTCATTTCTGAATACTGGTAATTTGTATCTTCTCTATTTATTAGTTAGTCTGGTTAGAGATTTATCAATTTTATAAACCATTGTTCAAATTTATTTAATCCTTGTTCATATTTCAAAGAACAAGTGTTTTGTTTCATTGATTTTTCTCTTGCTTTTATTTCTTTGTTTTCCATTTCATTGATTTCCTCTGTAATTTTTATTGTTTGTTTTCTTCTTTGTGCATTAGGTTCTTTTTGCTCTACTTTTTGTAGTTCCTTAAGTGGAAGCTTATATCATTGATTTTAATCTCCTCTATTAATATATGCACATGATGGTGTAAAGTTCTCTAAGTATTCCTTCCATTGCATTTCACAAATTTTGAAAAGTTGTATTTCTTTTTCATTGAGTTCAAAATATTTTTAGACTTCTCCTCAGGCTTTCTTGTGACTATGTGTTATTACATAGATAGATATTGTATTATCTTCAAATATTTGGTGAATTTTCCAGCTCTTTTTCAGTTAGTGACTCGCACTTTAAAGTCCTTGTTGCCTGGGGACATGGTTTATATGATTTCTATTCTTTTAAGTTTGTTAAGTTTTGTTTTCTGAACTAGAATCTGATATGTCTTTATGAATTTTCCATGTGAGCTTGGGAAAATATACATTTTACTGTTTTTGGATGAAGTATTCTGTAAAAAAGTCTTACGGTACAATTAGAATTATAGTGTTGTTTAGTTTAATTATATCATTACTGAGCTGCTACCTGCTTGAACTCTTCACTCTTGAAAGAGTGCTGTTGAAGTCTACAACCATCATAATGGATATATCCATTTCTCCTTTCAATTCTATCAGTACCTACCTCAATTTTGATATTCTACTGTTAGGTGTTAGCACCGTACTTTTTCTCTAAGCCCTACCTTAAACTTATTGATATCTTTATATTAAAAATATTTTTGTAGAATTTAGAGTTAGATCTCTTATATCCCTTTGACAATTTCTGTTTTTATAGATATATTTAGACCAAATATACATTGATTTTTGATAAAATGGAATTAATATCTACCGTATTTGTAACTCTTTTCTATTTGTGGAGCATTTATTCTTTTTCTGCCCCCTTCCACTCCAATTATATTTTTACTTTCTTTATTAAATTAAGTTTTTTATATGAATTCATTACATACTCTCACATTTTATTAATTATACCTTAAAAACAACTCATGCTTGACAAAGTTTCCAATAAACACTAATTTTTTTCATTTATTTATTTTTGAGAGACAGAGAAAGAAGAAGCATGCGTGGGGAAGGGGCAGAGAGAGAGAGAAGGAGATACAGAATCCGAAACCAGCTCTAGGCTCTGAGCAAGTTGTCAGCACAGAGCATAATGCAGGGCTCAAACCTACAAATCATGAGATCATGACCTGACCAAAGTCAGATGCTCCTCCGACTGAGCCACCCAGACACCCCCCAATAAATATTTTTAAATAATCTCCATGCACTTTCAAATAGTCCTATTCTATTTCATGCATAATTCAAGTATTTTTAACAGAATATTCCTAACTCATCCCTCTCATTTATTACTATATAGCTGTCATTCATATTACTTGTTTATACCCTTTAATAAACCCATACAATGTTACTATTACTTTTTCTTATGTTGATATGAGTTCTTGACATATTTTTTTCTAATCCTTAAGAAATTCATGTAACATTTTTTTAAAATTTCAGAGCTTCTTGTAAAGCATTCTCTATTGTGCAGATGGTAAAGATTTTATTTCTAGGTGAGATACTTTCCTCACTCTCTGACTTATTTCAGGATTTCTTCTTTGTCTTTGATTTTCTGCAGTTTGAGTTTCTGCAGTGAGTATGCAAGAAAAATAACACATCCATGCAAATATATACATGAATGCTCATAGCGGCATAATTCACAACAGCCAGAAAGCAGAAACAACACATCAACTTATGATGGATGAGCAAAATGTGGTGTATCCACATGATGGAGTGTTATCTGACAAGAAGAAGGACAAGGGGACTGATACAGGGTACAATATGGATGAATCTTGAAGACATACTAAGTACAAGAAGCTAGTCACAAAAGACCACATATTGTACGATTAATTTATTTACATGAAACATCAAGAAAGGCAGATGCATAGGGACAGAAAATTGATGAATGATTGCCTAGGGCTAGGGACAGGGAGTGACAAAAAGTGAATGTTAACGGGCAATAGGGTTTCTTGTCAGGTTGACAAAAAATGTTCTAAAGTTAAACAGTAGTCATTCTATGTATATACTAAAAACCACTACATTACATACTTTATGTAATTTTCATGGTCTATAGATAATTTATCAATGATGATATTAGATAAAAAAGAAAATACATTTGTAGAAGTCACTGAGTATGGATTAAATGTTATTTTAATTTTACTCGATGTAACAACTTCACTTATGTTTTGTGTAAAATAAAAAGTGAATACAGTAAACCACATAAAACAAATATATAGCTTAGTAAATGATTATAAAACAAATAACCTTTAAATTACTAAGATATGGGATTTGGCCGCCACTCAGAAGCCCCAATGTGTATTCCAACTTAAGCATAGGCTTCCAGTGCAACCACTAGCTTAAATTTTGTATTCACATCACTTACGTGGGTAAGTTTTATTCAATCCCTATGCAATATTATTTAGTTTTGCCTATGTTTTAAGAACTTGCTGCTTAGTTTAGTTTTAATCTCCAGACTTTCGCTGCCGTCATCATCTGAAATTTTGTCTTATTGTTCATTGATAATGGGATAGATACTCCACACTATGATTTTATACCATCTTTTTACCTTATGTTCTGGAAATGTATCACAACTGTAGGTATAGTTATATCTTAATTAAACTTCTTATCTTGAGATAAGTGTAGATCCACATGAGTTGTAGTAAAAAATACAGAGAGATCAGGTACACACTTTGCTCATTTTCTTCTAAGGATAACATCTGCAAAACTATAGTACAATATCACAACCTGTATGGTAACATTGACATGGTCAAGATAGAGAACATCCCCATCACCAAGGGACCCGCACTTAACCCATTTATAGCTCTGCTTTACCTCCTTCCTCTCTTCACCAATGAACACCTGGTAACAACTGATTTGCTTTCCATTTTTATAATTTTGCCATTTCGGGAATGTCGCCTAAGTGGGGTCATAAAGTCTAACCTTTTGGAAGTTGCTTTTTTCTCCCAGTGGATTTCTCTGGAGCCTAAAGACTATGTTCATACAAAAACCATGCACGGATGTTTATGGTGGCTATATCACTAACTTCCTTAAAGTGGAAACATCCAGTATTTTTTTATGGCAATGGTTAAAGTGTAGTGCATCCCTACCATAGCCTAATACTCAGAAAATGCTTGTATGGCTATATGACTCCAACTTCTATTCAAGGACTCTATAAATATTCATATCAGAGTAGTATAATAGGTAGATGTTTATCATTTTTATTAGTGTACATCAATGTACAACCTCTTCAGTTTTTATGAATTTTTTAAAGTAATCAAATATTTAGCACAGGCAGGTTTTCTGAATTACAGGGCAAAAAGCAAGAAAAATGCTGCCAACACATCTTCTGTTGACTTACTGAACACTAGTTGGACATAACTCATTTTTTTAAAAGATTATGTATTTATTTTGAGAGAAAGAGAGAAAGAGCATGGAGAGGGGCAGAGAGAGAGGGGGATAGAGAATCTCAAGTGGGCACCACACTGTCAATGCGGATCCTGAGGTGGGACCTGGGATCATGACCCACCCCAAAACCAAGAGCCAGATGCTTAATCAACTGAGCCACATAGGCGCCCCTGGTTCAGCAATACTTCCTATTGGAATTTGGCCAGGATGATTTTCCATGGTTCAGAGACTTAAAAGGTAAATCCTATTTGTTTTATGATTCTTCAACAGTCTGAAAAAAAGTAACAAAACAATGTAAGAAATTACAATAAAAATAGAGAGCTTTTTCATCTATCGAAGCATTTTACATATACTTATAGATATATATTATAATTTTATATGTTATATATGTATTACATATATTTATATATGTGTATGTATATGTGTGTGTGCGTATAGTCTAGTTATGCTAAAAGCTTATCCCACAAGAGAATTACGTTATTTTGTCTTTAGTACATGCCTCCTTGCTGAGTCTGAGCCAGTCTGAGCCTGGCAAAAATAGATTTATTAAATTCTTTCATTTTACTCTTTTGAAATGTTTACTGGGAAGGATGGAAAACAAAGTATCAGACAACCATTTTTTTATTAGGATTTTTTTCAGAGAGATATTGTAGAGACGGAGTAAATGATATATGTGCTTGAAGTTTACATTTATTGCTTTTTATTTTTCTTGGATATATATTACTATGTCTTCCCTTTCTCAAGGTTAATTTTAGTCTGTTTATAAATAGATTCTTTAACATGAGAAAATATTTAAAATATATTATTGCATGAATGAAACTAATATTACACTGAATGTTAACTAACTGGAATTTAAATAATAACTTAAAGTATAAAAAAGAAAAAATATTACACATATAGTCGAGGTTTTAAAAGCAGTTTGCATAAGAATATGCATATCTGGTCTAAATTAACTTTCACAAATAAAAATATAAAAGTTTAAAACAAATTAACTCAAATGTTTATAATTTAGATGTGGTATCACACATGGTACTTATTTTCTACTTTGTGATTTTCTATAATTTCTAAATTTTCAACAAAGAATATGAAGAAATAGTTAAATAGTTATTTAGTGTGAACCAAGCCATGCATCAGGCAATCATTATCCCAGACATACAGAAGTTATTAGTATTTCACTTCTACAAATGAGGAAACTAAGACTAAAAAAAGCATAGGCATAATTGGCCCAAAAGTTGAGCCAAAGTTGAGTTGGTGACAGAATTAAGTCAAATCTAGTCTTACTTCTAAACTTTTTGGTCAGTGGGCTACAGAAAGATAATTGCTGCATAAGATTCACTCAGTAAATACATGTTTTGAAAGAAAAAAGAAAAATTATTACCATAAATTTGAGGACAAAAAATATAATTACCCTTCCCTGTATTTTAAACAAAAGATTATTCTCAGAATTTCAAGAAAAAAGTGTCACAGTTTGGATAGTGATTAGAAAATACTTCGCTTTAATTATAAATATTCCCCTCATTGATACCTCATATAAAGGCAATGGAACTTTTGGTTCTTGTATTTTTTTCCTTTGGCAAATATCTCCCATGCAGTTATTATATTCTATGTGAAACCAAAGTACCACAACAATTTTGAGGTCTGAGATGTTCCTTTCTGAATGACAAAGACCTACGTATTTATTTTCTCACCAAGGGATGTTTATATGTGTAAGAGATAAAGATTTTATATTAGGTAAAGATTAAGATATTTTGCTTTTAATTATGGAGATATCTTCCTTTGGTATTAAAGGTAAATTAAGTATAGATTTTCATTACCTTAATTATTTTTAATTACATATCATTGCTTATTAGTATGTACATATGTGTAGAGAAATTTATACTAGTAAATAGTATTCTGTCAATTCCAACTTGGTACCTCCACAAAGATCAAATGCACATTTTATACTTAACACAGCCAACTGAAGGTCTTAATTAATAACCTTTCTTGCTTTCCTCATTGCCATAAATAACCCAATTTAGTTATTAAGTCTAAAAGACAAAGCACACAGCCATGATTCCTTTGTTTTCTCTCACAATTTCCAGCCTGTGGACTGTGCTGAACTCAACACAAATATGCTCACTCCTTTCAATGACTAGTATCATCTCCTAGTCTTTGATATTATTATATTGGCCTGGACTACCTCAGTGGCCTCTGACTTCACTGTGTACCTGCCCCGCCATGAGCAACTTACCACACACCAGCCTATCTTGGAAAGTGTTCTGTGGTTTCCCAGCTCATTGGGATGAATGAGAACTCTTTATCTGGGCTTGAATGACCTGCATGCCCACCTTTCTGAAACCTGTGGTACCAGTCTCCCGCTAGCCCACCATGGCCAGCCCCACAGGCTCGCTACTGTTGTTGGTGCCCCCACACCAGGCTCACATTCACCCTGGAGCCTTCGCCCTTGTTCTGCCTGCAGCTGTCCCCTCTGATCTCCATGGTGGGTCATCCACACCATCCAGAGCTCAACTAAAGTTACCCTGATCAGAGACATTCCCTGATAACTCACCTCAATTTTGACTCTTTCCCTTTGCATTTATAGAAGTGACTTGCTTGTTTGCGTTGCCTGGTCTCACAGGGGAAACATCCCAAGAAAAATTCAGAACTGGAGCTGTGGCTGGAATAACAGGAAAAGAGAGGGAATATATATTCCCTGCTCTGTTCCCTGGAAAGTAGACTATAAACCAATGGACTCCTTTTGGCCAAATTTGATGTTCCCAACAAGAAACTTTAACTCTGAAAGCATGTAATAAGCTTGTAAAAGATTAGTATGAGATTATGTTTTGTGACTGAAATATGGTCAAGGCTACAGCACAGCGGTATAAGTGTCTTCACGTCAGCCCTGGTAGAAGCATCGTGATAAAACCATCACTTTAACGTCACTCTGTGTGTGTGTGTGTGTGTGTGTGTGTGTGTGTGTGTGTGTGTAGATACCCTTGTTCCCTCTACCAGAACATATTTCTGTACCCCTTGCCTCAATTCTGTGAGCTGACACCTTTACAACATGCTTATGTTCTATGTATTTAAAAAATTGACATCTATTATGTGCAACACGTGAAACAGAATAGACAACAAGTTACTACTATATACCTGTTAGAAGAGCACAGTTCAAATGTCAACAACGTAAGATGCTGGTGATGGTGTGGAGCAATAGGGATTCTCACCGATTGCAGGTGAAAATGCAAAATGATGAAACCACAGCTTGACAGTTTGTTACAAAGCTAAATATTAACCTAAAACTCAGCATCCACATTCAAAGGTATTTACCTTCCCCCAAAATGAAAACATATGTTCACACAAAAATATATACAGGAATTTTCAGTAAAGCTTTATTCACAATTACTAAAAACTAGAGCAATCAACATCCTTCAATGTACGAATGGATCAACAAGCTGTAGCACAACCATGAAAAACTTTTCAGGGATAAGAACTAATGATCATCTCAACTGATATAGAAAAGCATTTGAAAGAATTCAGCACCATTTTCTGATTGAAAAAACAACAGCAAACACTTAACATGGGGTGCCTGGGTGGCTCAGTTGATTGGGCAACTGACTTTGGCTTAGATCATGATCTCATGACTCATCTGTGAGTTCAAGTCCCACATAGGTCTCTGTGCTGACAGCCTGTTTCAAATTCCATCTCTGTCTCTCTCTGCCCCTCCCTGATCGCTCTCTCTCTCCCTCTCTCTCTTTCTCTCTCTCAAAATATAAATAAACATTTAAAAATTTTTAAAAATACTCATTGAACTAGGAATAGAAGTAAATTACCTTGACATAACAAAGACTTTATATATGAAAAGTCCAGCAGAATCACTCTCAGTAGCAAAAGACCAAAAGTCTTAAAAGCTTTTTCTCTAAGTTCAGGAACAAAATAAAGATGCATACTTCCACCACTTTTACTCAACATAGTACTGAAAGTCCTGGCCAGTGAAATTAGGCAAGAAAGACAAAAGATATCTATATCAGAGAAGGTGAAATAAATTTTTTTCTCTTCACAGATGACATGATTTTATATGTGTAAATTCCTAAAGATTACATTAAAAAGGTGTTAGAACTGATAAACACAGCAAAGTAACTGGATAAAAAATTAAGACAAAAAAAATCATTCGCATTTTTATACACTATCATGAACAATCCAAACAGAAATTAAGAAAATAATTCCATCTGTATCAACATCAAGAAGAAGAAAATACAGGGATGCCTGGGTGGTTCAGTCAGTTAAGCATCTGACTCTTGGTTTTGCCTTAGGTCATGATCTCACAGCTCATGAGTTCGAGCGCCACATTGGGCTGCATGCTGACAGCGCGGAGTCTGCTTGCGATTCTCTCTCTCCCTCTTGCTCTGCTCCTTCCCCACTCACTCTGTCTCTCTCTCTCAAAAATAAAAATAAACTTATAAAAATAAAAAATATTCCCTTTAAAAACAAAAGAAGGAAAAAATACTGGGGCACCTAAATGGGTCAGTTGGTTAAGGGTCCAAGTTTGGCTCAGATCATAATCCTGCAGTTCATGAGTTTGAGTCCCACATGGGACCCCGTGCTGATGCTCAGAGCCTGGAGCCTGCTTTGGATTCTGTCTCCCTCTCCTGTCTCTCTCTACCCCTCCCCTGGCCATTTTCTCTCTCTCTCTCTCTCTCTCTCTCTCTCTCTCTCAAAAATAAATAAACATTAAATTTTAAAAAAAGAGTAACAAAAAATACTTAGGGCAATGCAGAGCAGAGCACAGAAAATGAAGTCAATGATGCTGTAATAGCATCCTATGACAAGCTGGTGGGTAACTGCGCATGCACAAAGGAAACTAATACTCAAATAAATTTAAAATAAATAAGTAAATAAGTAAATTATAAGTGGACAATTGATAACCATAAGAAAATCATAACACTTGGAGCAGCCTGGGTGGCTCAGATGGTTAACCATCTGACTCTTGATTTTCGCTTAGGTCATAATCTCAGTTTGTGAGATCAAGCCCTGTGTTGGGGCTCTCCCTCTCTCTGCCCCTCCCCTGCTCATGTTGTGTATGTCTCTCTCTCTGTGTCTCTCTAAATAAATACATAATTACATAAATAGGAAAAATATAGACTGGATCTGTAATCACTCAATTCACCATTATAAGTTTTTTTTAAACTTTTTAAAAAGGCTTTATTAGACAGGATCATAGGTCACTGTGAAAAAATACTTATTTATTTAACCTAAGTGACAAAGATTTTGCAGGAAATACAGAAAGTCAAAGAATTGTAAATGACCTTATCTTTTCCAGAAGCCTTCTAGAACTGATCAATGAATTCAGTAAAGTTGCAGGGTACAAAGTCAATGTACAGAAATCAGTTGCATTCTTATACACCAAAAATGAAGCAACAGAAAAGAGAAATCAAGAAACAGATCCCATTCAAAATTGCACGAAAAACCATAAAATCCCTAGGAATAAACCTAACCAAAGATGTAAAAGACCTGTATGCTGAAAACTATAGAAGACTTTTGAAGGAAATTGAAGACACAAAGAAATAGAAAAGCATTCCGTGCTCATGGAGCAGAAGAATAAACATTGTTAAAATGTTATTAGTACCCAAAGCAATTTACACATTGCGCCAGCATTCTTCTCAAAGCTAGAACAAACTATCCTCAAATTCGTGTGGATCCACAAAAGACCCCAAATAGTCAAAGTAATATTGAAGAAGAAAACCAAAACGGGGGCATCACAATCCCAGACTTTAGCATCTACTACAAAGCTGTCATCATCAAGACAGTATGGTATTGGCACCAAAACAGACAAATGGATCAATGGAATGGAATAGAGAACCCAGAATTGGACCCATAAGTATATGGCCAATTAATCTTTGACAAAGCAGGAAAGAGTATGGAATGGAAAAAGGACTGCCTCTTTAGCAGGTGGTGCTGGGAGAACTGGACAGCAACATGTAGAAAAATGAAACTAGACCACTTTCTTACACCATTCACAAAAATAAACTCAAAATGGATAAAAGATTTGAATGTGAGACAGGAAACCATAAAAAACCTTGAGAAGAAAGCAGGAAATAGCCTCCTAGACCTCAATCGCAGCAATTTCTTCCTTGACACATCCCCAGAGGCAAGGGAATCAAGAACAAAAATGAACTACTGGGACCTCATCAAGATAAAAAGGTTCTGCAAGGCAAAGGAAACCATTATAAGCTTTAAATAGATTATTTTTTAAAATTTTTAAAAGAAAGTCAAAATATTTATAACTGAAGACTGCAAAATGTTCCCAAAAGAAATTTAAGAAGAAACTAATAAGTGAAAAGACATTCCATATCCATGAATTGAAAGATTTCGTTTTGGGATGACTGACTCGATTTATGCTCAGGTTCTCACGGTTCTCAGGGGTCTCTCATTCATGGGATCAAGCCTCATGTTGGGTGCTGGAGTCCTGCTCCAGCAGGTCCAGGGTTCCCCTGAAGGATGGACGATGTCGGCGAAAGAGAGTGAAAGAGCTTCAAGTTTCTTTCTGACCACCAGACAGGCATCTCTGCCCTTCTGGCAGGCGTCTCTGCTCTGATTCTCTAGCTTTACTTATGGTGAAAGGTACAAGGACCAGAAAAATTAGTAAATGATTTTCATAGATAATTTTTACAATTTTCCAGGACATGGGTTCTGCAGACGTTACAATTCTAGTTGTAACGATTGACATAAAAAACTTAGCTACAGGCGCTCATGTTGTCATATGGGAAGGGCAGGTATTTTTTTTAATAAAAAACCTCAGGTCTAGCCTTAAGGAAGTGACCTTTAACCCAGAGGCAAACAGCATTGTTTAGTAAGGGTCAGTTTTTTATCAGTAAGGGTCATTAGGCTGTTTATAACTCTAAGAGAAAGTTCCCAGTAAAACAGGATTCTCAGTGCCAAAGATGATTGATACATTTTATTGCAGTAGTGACTTTTACAAAGGCGTCCAGTCCCAAAAGGTAGTCTGTTGTCAGTTAATTGCTTAAGGGAAAATTATATATTGCTTGTCTTAGTTGCATTAAGGTGTATCTAGTTTACTCATCTTTTCCTTGACCAGGTGCAATCATGCCTCAGGGACAGGCTGCTCCTGACACTAATCAGCAAAGCACTCTGAGGTTTGGTGCCCAATCAGAAATGAAAGTTTCAAGAGGGTAGATTTTATTAGCTGTCTGGGGGAAAGAGACCATGCAAAGTTGCCATCCCCTCACCAGGAATTTTCACTCCCAACAGTTGGGGCCACTTCCCCAACTCTCTCTCAAATACATAACAAAATACATAAACATTTGGGAAAAAAAGATATAATTTTGTTAAGATGGCAATAGAAATTTACAAATCAAATGCAATCTTTATCAAAATCCCAATGACGGTCACCTGGGTGGCTCAGTGGGTTAAGCGTCTGATTCTTGGCTTTGGCTCAGGTCATGCTCTCACAGTTCATGGATTTGAGCCCCACATAGGGCTCTGTACTGGCGGTGTGCAGTCTGCTTGGGATTATCTCTCTCTCCCTGCCTGTCTGCCCCTCCCTAATTTTCTCTCTCTCCCTCTCTGAAATAAATAAGCCTAAAAAGATCCCAATAATATATGTGGTGTTTTGTTTGTTTGTTTGTTTGTTTTTCAGGAGTAGACAAAAACCATGAAAAGACTCTGAATATCCAAAACAAAACTGGAGGTCTCACACTTTCAAAACTTATTTCAAACCTACATTAACTAAAATGATGTGGTAGTGGTGTAAAAACAGATATAAACTCATGACGTAGAATACAGAGCCCAGAAATAAACTCTCATATATATGGTCAAAAATTTTTTGACACAAATACTGAGACCATTTCAATAAGATAAGGACAATTTTTTTCAACAAATACTGTTGGACTCTTTCCTTCCACCATATACAAAAATTAACTAAAAAAGGATAAATACCTTTACTTTGTTTTAAAGTTTATTTTTAAGAGAGAGACAGAGAGGCAGAAGGTGAGCCAGGGAGGGGCAGAGAGAGAGGGAAACACAGAATCTGAAGCAGGCTCCATGTTTCAAGTTGTCAGCACAGAGCCCAATGTGGAGCTCGAACCCACAAATCATGAGATCATGACCTGAGCCAAAGTCGCATGCTCAACCAACCGAGCCAACGAGGTGCCCCCAATGGATTAAATCTTAATGTAAGACTTGAAACTATAAAACTCCAAGTTGAAAACAAAGGAAGAGTTTGCATTGGATTTGGTGATGATATCTTGGATGTCACACCAAAAACCAGGCAAAGAAAGTAAAACTAGAAAGCTACAATGGAATATTAGTCAGTCGTATAAAGAAGGTGACCCTGTCAAAGGTTACAACATACTACCTGAAATAAACCAGTCACACACACACACACACACACACACACACACACACACACACAAATACATCGTGTATGACTCCACTTACATGGTGCATCTAGACTAGTCAAACTCACAGAAACAGAAAGTAGAATGGTTGCCAGGGACTGTCAGGGACAGGAAATGGAGTATATTTTAATGGTTGTAGAGTTTCACTTTTACAAGATGAAAAACATTGGGAGATTTGTTGCACAACAATGTATGCATAAAACTACTAAACTGTACATTGTAAATCGTTAACACAGTAAATTCAATATGTATCTTACTACAATTAAAAATTTTAAAGGAAATCAAGAGGTCACATAAAAATTCAGAATTGTTTTCTTTCCCTGAAAAGATTAGCAGCTTTGGTAACTCTAGGCCTACATATTTCTTCTGTTTGCACAATTCCCGGCTTTCCCCCATTATCCATTTGCCTGTTGGGCTAATGTAGTCACTTGAATGGCAACCTTGGAATGGCAAAATGCCAACTTAGTATGGATGTATCAATATTGGTCCATGACCTCTGAAGAATGAACTATATGAATGCAAAATGTTCGTAGTAGGGGAAACTGTGTGTGTACTATATAGGAATGCTCTTTTCAACTTTCTATAAATCTAAAACTGTTCTCCTATAAAAAGTTTATTTAGAAAAAAACTAAACCCAGTGATACAATGATCTTATATATTTTTTCTTAGACTGTGTTTTATTTTTTCACTCTCCTATCCAGAATGTCAACTCTTTGGGGGTGAGAATCGTTTCTCTTTTATTCAATGCTTTGTGTACTGAATCAATAAGTATATAGTGAATGAAATATTGACATGCCCTCTCCACCGCAAAGCAGGCTGGCCCACTAGGAAGGGGTTTTCCTTCTCCCTGGTGGATCTTGTTTCTTCTTTTCTCACTCTTTCAAGAGAATTCCCACAGATTTTTATTCAATTGTCTGTCACAACAGTTCTTTCGCCAACTTAAGAAAGGAAGCTTTATACATCAAGCCCTTGGACTACAGGCTATAAAATATTTCTTTACTTTTCCCACAAAAAACCATGGGATTACAGATGAATCAGCAGAAGCTGAATCTCCGCCCACCATTTTGAAAACCTCCCTTTGAAAAATTCTTTGGCCTCTAAGTCATTTGTAATACGTTTGATTACTTTGGGATTTAATCTTGTGCCATTCTTTAATTACAGGCTTTTGGATTCTTATTTATCTGTTTCTGGGTCCCAATTATAAATTTCTAAATGACATGTAAAATTGGATAAAACTTAAAGGTCTAATCTGTCTCAGCCATTTCACCTTTCCAACTACTGAAGCAACTTCCTAATCACCAGTTGGTGTTCTTTGTTTTGTTTATTTGTGTTTGTTTTTCCAATTTCAGGATGTCGGTGAAATGTACATTATGCCCATTGAAAGTATATTTTCAAATATGGAAAATTGCCTTCTTTGTCTATCTCAGAGTGTGGTAGTGTGTCTATATGACTTAAACTATCTTTGGTTTTCTTGGGGACTCATCCTATTTTAAGCAGCTGTGCTATTTATATGTAGAAGACTTCCTGGAGTTCAGCCTGTGGCTTTTCAGGCCAGAAAGTGAATGGGTGTGTAGAGTCAGATGTATTTCAGAGTCTATACTGGAACCTCCCCCCCCCCCATATTTACTGAATACAATTCTTAATCATTCACATTAGAGAAATAAAGAGAAGTTCTCTAATAAAGCATTTAATATGGAATTTTTATTTCATTTAATCTAAATAGTTTTCTAGTAATGTGAGCTAACATTTATTAAGTAAATACAGTGCCATGCTCTTATCTAAGCACTTTGTTGGTACCAAAACACTTAATCTTCAAAAATTTGTTAGATAGATATGACTACTACCATTATTTCACAGATGAGAAATATGTATCACAGAGAAGTTAGATCAGTTGCCCAGAGTTATACAGTGGCAAATCGTGGAAATAAAATTCACACTAATGGACTCTAGCTCCAGAGCGCAAATTTTAACAAGGACATGCCGGTCAGACTAAATAGTTTTGTTATAAAAATTTCTTCTCAAAATGTAATAGGAATTGAAACTTTTAGTTATTTTCATTTGTTTTTTCATCCAGGAATGTTATTGAGCTTGGGTATTAAAGAACTCGATTCAGCTTTCTGTCCTGAATATGAATCTCATTTAATGCCAACTGCTGACGGTGTTAAGTGCTCCAAATCTGAAGTTTGTTGTGATAAGAAAAAATGCTTTTTCTCCTGCATCATTTGCAATGAATCTCTTAATGCTAGTCTTCTACAGATTTCCTTATTGTAGAGTGAAGCTCTCTCTTTGTGTGTGTGTATGTGTTTGTTTCCATTTAACTTTCTTCCACCTTCTAAATGTCCCCGATGATACATTTAGCAAACATCTGCAGAGAATTTGGTTTCGTGTGGCATAAGAGTTGTATATACTGGTTTGATTGTAACTAATGTAGAGACCCCTCCTCTGTTTTCACAGAGACCCCAGTCTCAGGGCTAGTACCAGTGTGGCTCCTGGGCCCAACCAACATCACCTCTGTCACTTGTCTGCAGTATCAGGCTGGCCGTGGGTTTCTGCAAAACTAGTCTACACATTGCCTCATTCCTCTGTTGAGATTTCCCCCCAAATCCTTGATTAATTCCCTTCTTAAAAATGCCTAAATTAGTTTCTATTGACTAGATCCTGATAATTACAGATATTTATCTATATTTCAACATTTCCTGGGGGGTCTTAATGAATGCTGTTGTATGTTTCATTGTAGAAGTTTAAACAAAGGTTTTAGATTAGGATAATAAATTGGATGTGGAAAAGTTATAAAAATAGATAACTAATTATGGAGGGAAAAGAATAAGACCTTAATCTACCTGAGGAAAGAACACTTCTGGCTAGCACTATATGTCGCATGTCTTGAAATATAAATCTTATATTTTTTTAACGCATAAGACTTAGCAACACAAACTCCTCAATACAGCATTCTTTAGTAAGTCACTCTTTCTCCTTCTCCTGACCACACACACACTTCTGCTCACTCTGAGGATAGCTTCGGGAACTGGTATCATCTTTTCCTTCCTTGAGATCTTTTCAACATGAACAAATCAACGTTCAGGTCATCGTTTGCCAGCTGCCGGCAGATGTCAGGAAATATACAGTCTAATTCCATCTCAGTGGCTGGACCCGTAATGCTCGGCTTCCTTAAACTTATTTACTGTTTACCTGGAAAGCTGCTTGGGGAAATTAATATGTTCCTGACATATAGCATTATTAAAAAAAAAACAAGAAAATAAATGGAAACACTGCCAGTTAGCACTAAAATAATTAGATGAGATATATACTCTTTCGGTATGAAAAATGTTGATAGCATAAAGTTTCCAGAAAATATTTATAATCTCAACAGTTTTCTTTTCACACTGACCCAGTGTTGAAGGCTTAGTCAAGGGCATTTTACATTCATTACAAAATTATATTTTGATGATCAGTTATAGAACACTTAATATGGTCTAATAAAGATAAATAAAATATTTTTACTTTTACAACATAAATCAGCCTATATTTAACAATACAGAATATCTCATTGAAAAGATCAAAAAGCTGTAAAAATGGGAAAATACATAGTTATTTTGAGAGTGATATCATTCTAATATTATGTGAATGACAAAAAATTATAATTGCTATTATTTTTAGTAAATACTAATTGTATTTAAAATCCAATATACACATAAGATAGAAAATCCTAAATGAAAAAATCATACCAGAAACTGTTTCTTTTTGGAAATGGTTTATAGTTTAAGATGATAGCCTCACAAAACAAAGCAGTAATAGTTTGAAAGCATACAAGTTATTATATACAACAAACAGGTAACATATTACATACAATATAAGGTATTATATACAACATACAGTATAACATATTATATACAATATACAATATGTGGTATAATATATAACATATAACACATGACATTATACATAACAGACAATATAAAGTATTATATACAACATACAAGGTATTATCAAAAGCCTAGTGATAGACAATTTATAAAGTGCTTTATTGGGAGATGTTTACAACCTTTCCCTATAATTTCCTTGTTTCATTTATTCAAGAAATGTGAAGTATTATGCTTATTGGGTAGCAAACAATTATGGCCACATCCAATGAAATTCAAACAGTATACTATGTGAAAAGCCAGTGAATTTTACTATCTGACACCTGCCATTGGTTTTCCATGCTGTTACTCTGGACTTCATGAAAGAAATCATAGTATCTTCCTGAGGATTTTTTTTCTTACCAACAATTGGAATAAGGTCATACATCTCCTAGTTACATCAGAGAGAGTGCCAGGATTGGTTTAGAAAACGTCTAATAACTCCTTTGAGTTGCTTTCACAAAGCAGCATCAAAGAGAAGGAACACTTTATTATTCTTAATGGTCTCCCTTGCAATGCAATATTTGCTGCTGTTAATTCGTTCTTTGATTTCTGTGCAGCAATGAACGGGAGATGGTCAGCTCCAGGGGTGAGCAGAATCAGTCAGTGCTGGCCCTGGATTCTTTGGCCCTGCGTGCCCTGTGTTACACACGTATTTATTGAGTCTCCAGTTTATGAAGCTCAGATAGGAACCCAGTCAGCAGTGTTGTCGTAGCGATTTCCCAGTCCAGTGATCTGACAAATTGTGGCCCCAGTCAATCTGTCAACATGTCTTTCCCATGCTTCTTCTCTGCTCTCACTAGGCTGTGGAGCAGCTCTGTCTGGAGGGACTGCCACCCCAGGTTGCTATGGAGACAGAGTGGCTTTTTCCTTCCTCTTATTACTGACAGACATGAATCCTCATCCTACTCGGGACCTCATGTTTAACTAGAGCAGGTGGGATGTGAATAAAGGAATGTCTAAAGACATATGGCTCTGGTGTGTCTAATGCTCCCGCTGGGAAGGGAGCCCAGCTTCCCCCATTCTCACCTACCTACCACCTGCTTTTCAAAGGAAATGTCTCTGAGAATTATAATCAGTAGTTTTCTCTAATGCTCTTTCATCTGGAGGTACTATTTGTGACTTCACATGACTTCAGTGAACATTCATTCTTAAAATCTCCTAATGGAACATAAACCATTTCAGTTTTATGTCTCAAATGAATACACTATAGATTTTTGAAATTGGTATTAATTTACTCCAATTCATTCACACAGATAGAGCTTAAATTCCTTGCAGCTGAGCCATTTCTTTGAGGCCACTCAATGATTCCAGATGGCCTCTGACAAAATGCGGTTTTCAGAACCTGAAGGGGCCAAATCTCTGTTTAACAAATTGTCATTGATATTCCTTTCCTGGCATTTCCTTTGGACACAGTTTGAGGAGGAGGCCGCTGAGTGCATGAATGCAGAGATTTCCCAGAGTTGTTTCCCTTTTCTGTCATTCAGGTACCAGGTGGCACGAGTGCCCTTAGAGACTGTTGGGAAAGAAGTAGAGTTCAAAGTAGAAAAGTAGACTAGAGAAAAGTTTGAGACAACAAAATAGAAAGGTGGTCAGTTTATAATTTTGCTAAGCGTCATTCTTATATACTGTCAGTAATAGCCATGTAAGTAAAGCAAGAACCTGCAGGGCTTTGAAGTAAGTACATGCATCTCATAAAGTACATGGATCCTGCACAATCTGATAGACAATCATAAGGACTTTTACAACTGGAGTATCTCCAACATTGTTTGTGCCTGACAGAGTTCTCTGAAGGCTGACATGTGAAGTAAGCAATAGACATTAAGCAATAGAATGGATGTATTTTTTCTTCATGTCCTTGGCAGCATATAACACAAATTATTTCCCCTACTGATTGAATATATTATATTTGAAATATAACCCAACTATTTGCAAGTATCTGAAGTTGCCAGACACCCAGAGAAACCGCCAGTTTCCCATAGCGGACAGCTGTGTTTCTCCCTGTGCAAACTTCAGATGCCAAGGAAGTAAAGGGCTGCGTTTGCAGGCGCCCCAACCATGGTGCTAATGGTATCAGTGTTCACTCTGTACTCAATGTGCCTCACCGGGGGGTGGCATTTAACATTTAGAATAACACATTTAAATGACGCAGGCATAGACTGAAATGACAGCGTGCTGCAGGAGACAGTACCAGCAGTTGTAAAATATTTACTTCTCAGTTCTATGTTGCACAAACGTGTTGCAATAATGCACATAAACAAATAGTTAGCAACTGTACTCTGCAGCTGCAGATCTAATGTGGGTGTGATAACATTTAGCTTTGTTTTTCAGATTCCAACCATTAATTTTGTGTGAGATAATCTTATGCAGGATTCTGTAAGAATAAGGAAGAGTTATGATGTCCCTTTTCCTTCTAGCACTTAAATCTGGGAAACTGTTGACAAACTAAACATTCATGGAGCTGTGGTTTTAATACAAATTTAGAATAAGTATGTGTGGTAGATATTTCAATCCAATATGATTACAAAATACTGTCATCTTTGCAAAACTTTGTCTTAAACACTCTGGACTTTCTTGGATAAATACGGAGATGTTCTGTACCGCACTCTTCTGCCTCGGATATTGTAACAATGCTTAAGAAATCAGTTGCAATATTGTCAGCCTTTTCTTTCCCTCCCCTCAAGATTTGAACTGAATTAATGTCCAATGACTGTGTTTTTTAAATACACTCCCCGTCTCTGAAAGAATCTGGGGAGCCCTTCAAAGGTAAAGGTCTGATTTAAATATTCTTTAGCTTCAGTCAACAACTGATTACATTAGGTTTGGTGATTGAACCCTTCCTCATTTGACAAAATTACTAATGATCTCTTGGGTATGACCAGTGAGAGACTGATTGCAAAACACTGAGACCTCCTCATTGTGAGGGCAAGCAATGCCCTGGTTTTTGTTTTTCTTGTCATGCTAAGCAATGAAAAGAGTATGCAAAACTTCAGTCTATTCATATTATTAGCGGAGTGGCTAGGCATAAATCCTGTGATGTCTAGTAAGCTAGGTAGGTTTGGGTCTGAGTAATTTACATGCGGTGTTTACTCTTAAATATCTTTCTTATACCCTTATTTTTCCTTTTACTTTATTCTGAACACGTGTCTTCTCAATGGTTTGGTAATCTGTAGAACTGAAGGGCTTTCTTGTCCTCAACTCAACACTGCAGATTCTGTGTTACAAAATATGGTGTTTTCAACATGATAGACACTTGATGTATGTCCCTTGCGTTGATTTAAACTCCATACTCATTAATCCCAAAAAGGACATATTCAAAGTCAGTCATTTACACAAAGCTTCTTACCAAGTTACAGAAAAGCTACTTTCTCCATCTAGCCCTGTGTTCTAGTACCTGCGGGCCTGCGTTTTCTATCTCCTTCTCGGAACTAGGGCAGTAGGCAGTACAGTGTAACTGGACTCTGTATGTAAGGGCCATGAGAAAGCTGAGAGGTGGTGATCACCATCTCAAAATCACTATGAGACTGAAATATGCCTTTTGAAGAATTATTTAAGATTTTCCATTAACCTCTTTGAATAAAGGCCCAGTGGAAAAACTGGAGAACATGTCATTTTACTTGTCAGTCTGTCATTTTTAGTGGCTCTACTTGAGCAAGTCGCTTAACTTTGAAATGTTTTCAAATTCTCATTTGTAAAATAAAAGGCAGCGGCTTTTGTCTTGTTTACCTCACAGGCTTTATTTTGCAAACCCAAGACTGCATTATAGTTTGCACGCTTGGTGACACACTATTCATTTACTTAACTGTGGATTATTACGCATACAACGGATGTTAAAACTTAGTAGAAACAAATTAGCAAATCCAAATAATTTATTAGTCAGGTAATGTGGCCCGATATTAGGTAGAGACAATATTGTCTCATCATACTGAATTATTGCTGGGAGACTTTCACAGTGCTGCGCGAGGCTGCGCTCTCATCTCTGAAAGCGTCGGATGTAAAGGACCATCGTGTGTGTGTCAGTTAATTAAGAATGACAGCGGTGGTCAGGACAGGACGGGCGGCTCCGCAGCTGTCACACGGGAACTTTTACCTGTGCACCTACTTTCGTTTCTCTATCTAGTAAGATGCAATATTCAAGCTGATTATTCCCCGTACTTTTGTCCAGCACAAGAATGAAATGAATTTGAAAACTGTGCCCCCCTATTGGTTGATCTTAGCAAATAAACAAATCTTTAAAGTTTCCTTTTGAAAATATCCAAAAGAATAATGTCAAGGGTCAAATGAACAGTGGCTCCATCTAGGAGCTCCTTATAAAACTGCAACCAAAACAAACAAGCAAGCAGAAAAACAAAATCAAAGCAGCTATCTTCCTATCTACTTGGAAAAAGGGACTAACTCAGCTGAACTCAAAGAATAGACAAAGTGTGGCCAAAACGTAGATTTCTACGCACTACTATCCATCCATTGTAGCTTTACAATACAGCTGTCTCTTCGAGGTGTTCGGTTTGTGGTTCAGCTTAAACTGATCTTCTCAGCCCTGGATTTTATATGGAATCACACATATAGGTTCTTACATTATTTTGGTAATAGTATTTACATTTAAAACTTTAATTCGTTGGGCCTATTTTTAGTATATTGTTTAAAACTGTGTCCTTTTTTATTTTCTTCTAAAAGAATAGCCAGATATATTTGTACCATATTATAAGCAGACTTTTAAACACTTTATATTTTTAAAAAATCTCTATCATGTATTAAAAGTTCAAGTAGATTGAGATCTACTTTGTAGTTTTTATCCATTTCTACTAGTTTATCTATTTATATATTAATAACACACTGATTTGATTAAGTGATTTAACATATTCAGACATGGATCACTCAACTCCACCCAAATCTTAGTGCCGTTCTTCTTAGTATTTTTTGATATTCTGGAGGATATTTTATTTTATTTTTTTAGGTTTTTAATTTTATTATTACTATTAATTATATAGTTTATTGTTAAGTTGGTTTCCATATAACACCCAGTGGGCTTCCCCAGAAGTGCCCTCCTCCATGCCCATCACCCCGTTCCTCTTTCCTCCTCCCCCTACAGCCCCCAAAGGATATTTGAATACTTTCTGTTGACTTAATTTGTTCTTATAGAAAATTTCTCCAAATATATGGCATTTCCTTGCAAGGCTTTAGATTTTGGTCTCTGTCCTTCAATAAAAGAAACAAATTACTTTACAGCAATATATGCTTTGAAAAATCTAAGGATTTTTCTTTTTTATATTTATTTATTTATTGAGAGAAAGAGAATGTGAGCAAGTGGGGAAGGGGCAAAGAGGAGGGACAGGATCTAAAGCAGGCTCCTCCGTGACAGGTTGACAATAGTGAGCCCAATGTAGGGCTTGAACTCAGGAACCATGAGATCATCACCTGAACCAAAGTGAAGAGCTCAACCTACTGAGCCAGCCACGTGACCCTGAAATCTAGGGATTTTATAGATTCCTCCCAATTTTTAATATTTTTTGTTGTAAGAAAAGGATATTTTACCTCATAGTGATCCTCAGTGGAGCTATCCTAACACGTTTTGTTTTGAATTCCAGTTAGTGTTTTGTGGAGAATTTATAAGTTCACGATTAAAATTTTAATAACAGGTTATTTTATTTTTGTAATGTTTATGACATTTTATTTTCTTATTTGTAGAACTCATAAAATATTTTTGAAAAATAATGGAGACATTGAATATCTTTATCTAGTACCTGATTTTAATTGACATGTTTCAACATTTAAGAAAAAAGATTTTTTTTTTTTGCTTTTTAAAAGGATTGTATTAAGCTTAATCACCCAAAACTACTTAATGATGACTTTTTATGAGATAGGTGCTATGCCAGACTCTTTGAATATATCTGTGCAAAGATATAGCCAACTGTCCTTAGGTAGCACACATTTTCATGGTGCAGAGATAGAAGAATATTAGGCATAATATGTCAGCATCCTATGGGTAGGAAGGAGTGTGCTAATAGGTATGAGAAATGACAGGTAGAACAGGGAAATGAGGACAGAAGTCTAACTTTACAGAGGTTGATGAAGATAGGACTTACTGGGATGAGTTTTGAGGTAAGAGCAGAGGAGGTAAGGATGATAGTCAAGCGAATCTTTATGGAGAGATCCCAGCATGCTCAGGGAACAGCCAAAGATACTCAAGAAACACAGTGAGATTTGTGCCTATTCCTGTTTTTCTTAGAATTTTTATTAGTGATTAAGTGATATTTGACCAAATGTCTTTTCAGGCTCTAATGGAGAAAATAAAATTCCCCCTCCTCTTTCTTTCTCTTGCCTGTTATTGATATTAATAGGTTATTTATATTTAACTTCTTGATAATAACTTCTTGATGTTTATCCAGGTTTGTTATTTTGAAATACAGCCCATTTGGTCATAGTATAATTTCATCTGTCACTTGTCATTCTATATGTGAAGAATATATTTAAATTATTACATCTATATTTATATTAACAGTGATCTTCTGTTTCTTCATATGGTTTATGTCAGCTTTTATTATTCATTTTCATTTTAGTTTTATTTAGTAACACAAATTGAAAAGATCTCAAATAATTCCATGCTGGAATAATTTCATGCTGTAATAATTTCTTCTTTAAGAATTAGATAAAACTTAGTTTTGAACCCATTTGTCCCTGATGCCTTTTGTGAAGTAAAGCTATGAATTTTAAAATTTAATTAACTCTGATTTATAGAACATGAACTAGTCAATTGACCATATAACAGTAAGAAGACAAAGTAAAATATTGCTTGAATTATTGAAGAAATCATCTTGGAATTAAAATAAATGGCATAATAGCATTTCTGTAGCCATGTTAACTAATTAACAATGTATTCTGCTTGTTACATTGAAGTTCGATTCATCTAGCATTTGACTTTTCACTCACTTTTGTTACATGGAATCTCATTTCAGTGGAGTCTTTGAAAGTGATGGAATTATTTTTAGTCATAGCTTTAAATAATCCAGGAAAATTTGCTCAAGAGTTTCAACATTTTTGTCTCACTAAAGTAAATGATTTTTTTGCATATTAAAATTCATTAAAATTATTATTATTATATCCTGATTGTTAGAGCTCAAATTTCTTATTCATTCAAATTTATTCTTGATTGTAATGTTGACCAGAATCCAAAAATTACTACATAGTTCAATACTACTTTAGGTTTTAGAATTCAGAAATATTAAAATTTCAGTAGCTCTTTTTTTAAACATATAACCAGATATACACTTAGCTGTGACTTTTCATTTAAAACAACAAGTTTAGGCTAGAACTGCCTATAGAAACACTCCTGTTGTATTCCTTTATATATATATGGATTGTCTTCACAAGTTAAAGTGCAGAAAAGATAGAGAAATGGGTGAATGCATCCTCAGAAATGTCACATTGTCTTTCTTGAACTACTTTCTCCATGCTAATTCTGATCTCCATCACCATCTCCTTCTCCATCCTTAGTCCATCTACTTCTAGCTCTTCCAGCACTGTTCTGTGTCTCCCTGGTCATAGCAATTCAAGGTGAAAGGGGATATTTTGAAATCATCTGAAATCCTTTCCTTCTTTTGCATTGCTTCTTCCAAATTCTAAATTATAGTTGATTTCTCAGCATTGGCTCGCTCACTACATCCAGCAGTGAGGTGATATGGTCCTCCTAGATGCAGCTCTATATCTTAGTTTCCATTTGGATAATCTCTGCTATTGCACTTGCTTTATTACCCACCCAATAGCACCAGTTCTCATGACTATTGTAGACTCCTTCCTTGGCCGAATCTTTCTCTCTTCAGAAGGCTCAGTCTCCTGCCCTGACGCCTGGCAGCCATTGTGAGCCAGGTGTAATCTGAACACGTTAATGTATTCACCTGCACGCACACCACAGAGAGAGCCATACGCTCTCTAAACTGTCATTCTGCAGACTCCTTTGAAACCCGGAGGTGAAGGCAGGTGCACAAGGCCAGAGGACCCCCAGACCCCATTTAGGAAAGCTGTTAAATTATAATTTCCTCTCAAACTCTGACTCTATAATATACATAATAAGCTTTCCCCCACATTAACATAAACAAAAAATGATTATGTAATCCTATATATAATAAAGAAGTGATTTATTTATTCTGTGTTGACATGTAATTACTTTCCTAACATGAACCGCAAAGCACGTGATTCTATCTAGTGTTAGCCTAGCTGTTTTGTCTGTGAGGCAATGTGATTCAAATCATTCCTCAAATTCACATTTAGTTTCCTTTTGAATCAGGGCTTCCAGAAAACGATTTACTGCACTTAACAATACGTCAAAAGAGAAGAGTCAAATGTTAATGTGAAATTTTAGGTAACTGTTTTCCATCACTGTCATCAGTAAACAGCAATACTTATCTTACTGTCTGGAGATCGAAATTTTATTTGATTGTTCCAACATTGTGCGAGGGTAGTGACTATGACTCTCACAGACTGTCTTGCTGCCTTTGTTGTTACTGAAGATGTGTGTGGTGTGTGTATGTGTGTGTGTGTGTGTGTGTGTGTGTGTGTCCATGTGTATTTCCTAACGTGTGCTTAAAGTATGCCCTGAAAAGCAGAAGTCCTTTTTTTTTTTAATCAATTTAAAACAATCCCCAGGGCTCCTGGGTCGCTCAGTCGGTTAAGCGTCAGACTTCAGCTCAGGTCACGATCTTGTGGTTTATGAGTTTGAGCCCCACGTCTGGCTCTGGGCTGACAGCTCAGAGCCTGAAGCCTGCTTCATGTTCTGTGTCTCCCTCTCTCTCTCTGCCCCTCCTCCCCTCTGAAAAATAAATAAACGTTAAAAAATTTAAAAAGAAAATCAACCCTCAAGGTTGGGGTAGGGGACAGGGATGAATACCAGAGCACAGAAAGATTTTAGGACAGTTAGAATCCTCTATATTGTACGTAATGGTGAATACATGTCATTATATGCTTGTTCAAAGCCATAGAATGTGCAATACCAAGAGTGGAACCCCGGGTAAACAATAGATTCTACCTGATAACGATGTGTCAATGTCAGCTCATGATTTGTAACAAATGTACCTGCTGGTGGAGGATGCTGATGGTGGGAAAGGCTGTCTATGAGGGGAGCACGGAGGCATATGGGAAGTGCTGGTGCCTCCCCTACAAGTTTGCTGTGAACTTAAAACTACTCTATAAAAATAGTCTTAGAAAAACAGGGTGCCTGGGTGGCTCAGTCGGTTAAGCGCCGGCTTTAGCTCAGGTCATGATCTCATGGTTCGTGGGTTCGAGCCCCATGTCGGGCTCTGTGCTGACAGCTCAGAGCCTGGAGCCTGTTTCGGAATCTGTGTCTCCCTCTCTCTCTGACCCTCCCCTGCTTGTGCTATCTCTGTCTGTCTCTCAAAAATAAATAAAAGATTTAATTTTTTTTAAAAAGAAACAAAAACAAAAAATATAAACCACTTCCAAGCTATGGGCAAAATTAACTTCATATACCAAAGCAGTGGCAGATGAATAAATTTCTCTTTAAAATCTCATCTTATATATTCTCTAAGGGGAAGGAGAAAAGGATGAAGAAGACAAATGATTTTATGAGGTTTCCCTTCTAACAGGTGAGTGGGACTCAAAAACATTCAGTTCATAAACTGAGTTGTTAGGTCTGTTGTGGTTTAATGAAATAAACCTACAAATATCTATTTTAATTCCTGCCCCACTTTTTCTTATTGATTACCATCCGTTACCAATCTCTCATCCTTTGTTCAATGTGATCGAAGAGTCATGGTAATACATTATCTGCTCAGAATGCACATTTGATTTGCATCATAAAATGTGAATGAAAATGAAAAAACCAGCTGGATTTATTGGTGCAGGTTTTTGATTTTGCAGGAAGATGACATCCATCATTCCTCATGATGTAGAACCTATATTTTCAAACCTGACAGTATCAGTCTGATGAAATATGAATTCAATGCATGTTTGCAAAGTTGAGAAAAATTTAAAACACAGTATCTCAATCCTTGTTCACTGAAAAAATGAATATTCTTGCAGTTATTAAGAAATGTGTATTGGGGTGCCTGGGTGGCTCAGTCGTTTAAGTATCGGCTTCAGCTCAGGTCATGATCTTACAGTTCGTGGGTTTGAGCCCCGCATAGGGCTCTGTGCTGACAGCTAGCTCAGAGCCTGGAGCCTGCTTCAGATTCTGTCTCTCTCTCTCTCTCTTCCCCTCCCCTGCTCATGCTATCTCTCTCTGTCTCTCAAAAATAAATAAAAAACACTTTAAAAATTAAAAAATATAAAATAAATAATAAAAAACATAATTAAAAAGAAAAAGAAATGCGTATGTGTCTGGGGCTCTGGGTGGCTCAGTTGGTTAAGTGTCCAACTTCAGCTCAGGTCATGATCTCACAGTCCGTGAATTAGAGACCTGTGTCTCGCTTTGTGCTGACAGCTCAGAACCAGAAGCCTGCTTCAGATTCTGTATCTCCTTCTCTCTCTGCCCTTCTCCTGCTCATGCTCTTTCTCTCTATCTTTCAAAAATAAATAAACATTAATAAAAATTTTTAAAAAGACATGTATGGGTCAAGGACTTGAACTTTGTGATTGCCTCTCAAAGATACCAATATTTAATCTTTTATTAAAAACAGAACTAAATTATCTCTCTAGGGTGAGATTTTACAATTGAAAAATATTTTTTCTTATTCTTTCTCAATTACATTTGAATAAAAACTTCAAGATTGAAGTACACATGTAAAGTAGTTTGCCCACTGCCGATTTCTGAGGCAAGCATAATTATATATGTTTATCTTCATATTTACCCTTGAGATGCACATATGTTTTTTTTAATTTAACAGTAAATATTATTTGCTATGCTCTTCCTATGGAATATAAACATTGACCTATTGTGTCCAACCATCCTATATATTTCTCAAACTCACAAACTTCCAATTCAATGATATAATAATGATTATATCAATGTTAAGTGTCAATGCAAAACATAAGCCAAGTTCATAAGTTCCCATTAAGCCAAAAATTGAATAAAAACCTCACAAACATTGGGACCTTGGATACTGTTGTCTTGCATCTACAGAAAAGTAGGAGAGAATTGGTAACTTCAAAGGGTTATGTCCAGTGATCCATGACATAACATTGACTTCCATTATTTGAAAATAAATGTTATATTTGTTGATATTGAATCAAGCCAGTTAACCTTTGTACTGTTAAAAAAACAAAATGTAACCAAGTAAAATTTAATATCTAATTCACATTGTTAAGCCATTTATGAATCAGGAAGCATTACATCTAGCAAGCAGAAAGGAGTTCTAAGGTTCTGTAGAAGATGGAAGGATTTTATTATAGACAGATATGGGGAGGGACAAGAAAGAAAGAAAGAAAGAAAGAAAGAAAGAAAGAAAGAGAAAAAAGAAGGAAGGAAGGAAAGAAAAAGAAAGAAAAAAGAGAGAAAAACAAAGAAAGAAATGAAAGATGCAAGGAAGGAAGGAAAAAAGAAAAGAATGATAAAATAAAGAGAAAGAAAGAAAGTGGAAGGAAGGAAAAAAGAAAAGAAAGATGGAAGGAAGAAAGAAAAGAAAGGAAGAAAGAAAGAAGGGAGAAAAGAAAAGAATGACACAAGGAGAAAGAAAGAAAGAAAGAAAGAAAGAAAGAAAGAAAGAAAGAAAGAAAGAAGGAAAGAAGGAAGGAAAGAAGAAAGAAACTGGAAGAAATGAAGAAAAGAATGAAAGAGAAAGAAAAAAGAAAGAAAACGGAAGAAATGAAAAAAGAAAGAAAGGACGGAAGGAAAGAAGGAAGAAAAGAAAGTAATAAATAGAAAAAAGAGAGAAAGAGAGAAAAAAGGAAGAAAGAAATGAATGAAAGAAAGATGGAAGTAAAGAAGGAAAAAAGAAAAGAATGAAAATAAAGAGAAAGAAAGGTGGAAGGGAGAAAAAAGAAAGAAAAATGGAAGTAAGGAAGGAAAAAAGAAAAGAATGAAAAAAAGAAAGAAAGAAAGAAAGAAAGATAGATGGAAGGAAGGAAGAAAAGAAAGAAAGAGAAAGAAAAAAGAGAAAGAAAGAAAAAGGAAGAAAGGAAAGAAAGAAAGAAAGAAAGAAGCAAAGAAAGGGAAGGAAGGAAGGAAGGAAGGAAGGAAGGAAGGAAGGAAGGAAGGAAGGAAGGAAGGAAGGAAGGAAGGAGGGAAGGAAGGAAGGAAGGATGGAAGGAAGGGAGAAAGAAAATTTTTGTGAAAAGGTCACCTTCCCTTAGGACAGAGGTTTGTGTGTCAGATTAACTCCTTAGTCCTGACCAGAAAATCCCTCACTACATTTCTGTGAGAGGTTGAAAGTGAAATTAGATTATGTATTAAGTCGTGAGGTCTCAAAGGTGACTACATTTGGGGCTTGTGGTTTTCTTTCTAACAAGGTATTACTTTGTATCGCATGCTAAACTCCCGTAGTAATTCAACTGCTAATATCTCGGGTGATAGTGTCTATAGGATACCAAGGATTTTCTAAGTTCTAAATGATATTTGGGCCCTTAAGTGGTTCAGTTCCTTAAGCATCCGACTTCAACTCACATCATGATATCAGGGTTTGTGAGTTTAAACCCCCTATCAGGCTCCGCACTAACCCCCTCCCCCCCGCCCCACCCAATTGTGCATACATGCTCTCTCAAAATAAAAATTAAAAAAAATTATCTTGTCTCTGAATAATAAAACTGTCATTTCTTCTTTCAATTCTCATGCATTTTATTAGCTCTTTTCTTGACTTACTGCATTAAAACCTGAGAAAGATTAAGGAAAACTGGAGATAGTGGATATTTTTGTCCCTTTTCTAATCACAGAAAGAAATGATTCAATAAATCACTCTAAAAAACTTTTGTAGTTTCTTTATAAGAAGATACTCTTTTGTATACTCAGTTTTTGAGTTTTTATCAAATGTATTTTATTAAATGCTTCTTTGAATCTATATAAATCATTATATAATGTTCTTCATTTTTAAACTTTTTTTCTACTTTCAATGTGGTGAAATATATTTTTCTGTGTGTGACTGTATCTTGTCTATTGTTCAGAGTGGGCGAATTTTACTGTTCTGTCATCAAGTTTACTGATTCTTCTGTCTTTTTCACTGTGTTATTAAGTCAGTTCAAAAAGGTTTTATAATTGTTATCTTTTAATGTGTATTTATTTATTTTGAGAGAGAATATGAGAGCAAGAGAGCGTAAGAAGGAAAGGGGCAAAGAGATGGGCCAAGAATCCCAAGCAGGCTCTGTGCTGTCAGTCCAGAGCCTGACATGGGGGTCGATCTCAGGAACTGTGAGATCATGATCTGAGCCAAAGTTGGACACCACTTAATGAGCCACCCAGCCCCCACAATAAGGTTTTTTTTTTAAATTTGTGTTAATGCATTTTCATTCTATAATTTTCATTTGGGTTTTTTCATAAGTTATATTTCTTTTTTTTTGAAATAACACAATTTATTTTTTAACATATGCAATTATTTTCCATCATTTACAATACAGTAGTTACAATGACACTCCAAACAGAAAAGCAAAGTAAAAACTCAAAACCCCAACTTCCATTTCATGTAATTAGACTTATACAGAAATTAGAAGGTTAAGTACCAACTAGTTAATCACCTAATTTCACAGCTATCTGAAGTGGCGATCATTATATAGCAGCATCTATGATACATTCAAGATAAATGATACAATTTACTACTTGCCCATAAGCTACAACAGAGCCTGCTTAATACCTTTCCTTAAATTCCACCTCTATACTACGATATACTTGAGGTCCATGCAAAAAAAGTAGCTACCTTTTATGTGGGAAATGGATGATTCTTTGGTGTTGTAAAAGCAACTTCATTTAAACATAACCACCCCCACCACCAAAAAAAGAAGAGGAAAAAAAAAAGTAAAGAAAATAATAAGGGGAAAACCCAAGACACACTTCCTAGGGGAAAAGAAAACAGCATGTAATTTCTGTCTTTGACGGAATGTATTAAATAAGCAAACACCCTCAGATAAAGGGCTAGTATCTAAAATTTACAAAGAACTCACCAAACTTCACACTCACAAAACAAAGAAGAAATGGCTAAAGGACCACTCAGAGCCTGGAGGCTGCTTCTGATTCTGTTGTTTCCTCTTTCTCTGCTCCTACCCTGCTTGTGCTCTCTCAGAGAAAGAGAAAATACAGAATCGGTAGCAGGCTCCAGGCTCTGAGCCGTCAGCACAGAGCCTGT
>NC_043714.1:3020285-3026553 GCF_006229205.1 Suricata suricatta
AATCATCCATTTCCTACATAAAAGGTAGCTACTTTTTTGCATGGACCTCAAGTATATTGTAGTATAGAGGTGGAATTTAAGGAAAGGTATTAAGCAGGCTCTGTTGTAGCTTATGGGCAAGTAGTAAATTGCATCATTTATCTTGAATGTATCATAGATAAGCTCTATATAAGGATTGCCACTTCAGATAGCTGTGAAATTAGGTGATTAACTAGTTGGTACTTAACCTTCTAATTTCTGTATAAGTCTAATTACATGAAACAGAAGTTGGTGTTTTGATTTTTTACTTTGGTTTTCTGTTTGGAGTGTCATTGTAACTACTGTATTGTAAATGATGGAAAATAATTGCATATGTTAAAAAAAATAAATTGTGTTATATTAAAAAAAATAGTAAGTGGACCAAAAAAATAAATAAATAAAATCTTGGAGTAAATATAAATAAATAAATAAATAAATAAATAAATAAATAAATAATTTGGATAGCCAATTCTCTCCTGACTTGAGGTTGAGCATTTTTTCTAGATGTTAATAATAAGCTGTGTTCCCATGTTCATTAGCTGTCTCTTCACAAATTAAAAAGAATGAAATATGGCCATTTGTAGGAAAGTGGATGGACCTTGAGGGTTGTAATTTCCCTCCTAGTCGATGTGAGATTTTAAAATTAAAATATACCTATACCTTCTCTAGGTACATTTGTTATAAGTAACTCCGTGGCTTCTGATACTTCTTTAGCTATTTCTTACATTTATCTTGATATAATTTTGAAGCAATTGACATTATTATAAGTAATAAAGCTAGACTACAGTTGGAACCATGCTGAGAGTTGATGATAACAGTCTCCACCATTATTCCAAGTTTGCAGGGAAAGAAAAAATATGCAATGATATTATAGGAAAAGAATACCTAGGTGTTTGGGATTTTTTAAAGTATTTTGTTGTTGTTGTTGATGCTGTTTTGCAAAAGTGCTTGAGTGAATAGGGGCTATTTTTTTTAAATTTGAAGTAGCTCTTTTATCAACATCTTCAGGATCATTTATTTTTATATCTCCAAGTGTCACACAATAGAGGTCCAATAAATATTTACCAAATTAATGACCTAAAGGCTCAAACACCACATCTTCCTATAGAAGCCGTAATCTCTCATGTTGCTGAATATAGACCATACACTTAAGAGAGATCTATGCATATGAATGGGAGATGCTGACATTGTGAGTGAACAGGGGCCACCAAATGGTGGGGAGAAAAAGGAGGTAATGGCTTTATTCCTACAATGTTACGTGATTCATTCCCCCTATCGCTAATGAAATGTTTCTTACCACTAGGGAAAAAAGAGAGGTGAAAAGACATCCAATCACTTCAAGGTGTTGCTTTCATATAAGATGTTTCATGAACAACCTGATGACAGTATCATTTTCACTCTTTTTTACTTTAGGTTCAGGTTCTTCGGAATGCTGGAGAAGAAGTGACCCTGACGGTGTCATTTTTAAAAAGAGCACCTGCTTTCCTCAAACTTCCACTGAACGAAGACTGTGCATGTAAGCATTTATGAGAAATAGGTAAAACGCTCACATCGTCATATTTATTTTCGAAACCATTATTTCCTGACAGCAATTGATAATTTCTTTTTTTAACGCTGGGACTTCTGCCTGAATACAAATATTTTTATATCACAAAGCGTTCTATGAATGCTTATGCAAAGGGAACAGATGTTATTTTTGTTTCAGGATGTATTCAACACATTTACAGTTATTTTCTAGTTGGTAACTGGAGACACATTATTGATTTTAAAAATAGTATCCTATCAAATGCATATACTCTCTCTATTACATTTCATTCATGATATCTGATTAATATATTTTCTCTAACTAGAAAATGATATAATCCTATTTGGCTCCTGGACTTGCTAAAGAAACATTTACACTTGTCATTGAAGGAAGCACCAATCTATGTGGAAATGGAATAATTTTCACAGAGTTATCTCAAAATGTCTGTATTTTTACATTTAGAAATAAAATATTATCTACCATTTTCCTAAGAATTAAAGAAGAATATGTCTTTTAACTGAGACATAAATTGCATGCAATGAAATGGAAAGACCTTAAATGCACAGTTGGAATGGTTAAACTACATGCCTTTAAATGATAGAAGGATTCTACTGTGGCCCTTCCCAATAAATAACACCCCAAGAAACAACCATTAATTTAATTTCTTATCATTATTTATTCTTTTTTTCTTCTAGAATGTTTTCTTAGAATGCAATCATACTGTACTTACTCTTTTATGGCTAGTTTTCTTCACTATGAAAAATCCCTCGTGTTATAAATTTCAGTTATTTGTTCATTCAAATTGCTGTGTGGTAGTCCATTAGATAAATAGAATAAAGTTTGCTAATCATTCTCCCATCAATCGATAACAGATCTTGTTTCCTGTACTTTGCCATTATAAATAAAGCTACTATGCACATTCTTGTACAAACTTTTGGAAGACTTACAACTTCATGTCACTTCCACACTTAGGAAGTACTTAGTAGAGTTACTGAGTCACCAGGCAGATGTATAATTAACCTGTTAACTGCCAAAAAGTATTTCTACAGAGGACGTTAATATAAAAAACTCTTACTCTCCACTTCTGCAATGTAGGAGAGTTCTGCCTGCTCTAAATTTATTCCAATATTTTATGGTCAAAGATATTTTTTTAGCTATTCTATCGAGTATATAGTGGTGTATTATTGTAGTTGTAGTTTACATTTCCCTGAAGACTAATATTGACTCACTCCTTATCATGTAGCATGTATCATGTAACATATTTTGTTGGAGATCTGTGTATCTTATTTTGTAATGTGTCTGCTCAAAGTCTGCCCATTTTTTCTATTGTTGTGTCTTTCAATTATTGTACTACAAGAATTTAAGAAAATATTCTGTACATAATTTTTGTCAGCTCTATGCATTACTACACTTTTCTCCCAGTCTGTGGGTGGCTATGATTTACCTAACGGGTCTTAGGTTTGCACAGTCATAATTTTGACAAACTCTAATTTGCCGTTTTGTTGTCACTCCTACTGCATATGGTTCTTGTTTTCTGAATCTTCTCTAAGAAATACTTGCCTCTCCCAAGGCTGCAAAGAGATTCCCCTACATGTTCCTGGAAGCTTTATGATATTGGCTTACATGTTTAGAGTCCATCTTATACGAATTACTACTTTGTATCTAGGCTGGGAATTTAGAATCAAGAAATTACTTTCTCGGGGCACTTGGGTGGCTCAGTCGGTTAAGCGTCTGACTTTGGCTGAGGTCATGTTCTCACAGTTCACAAGTTCAAGGCCTGCATCGGGCTCTGTGCTGACAGCTCCGAGCCTGGAGTCTGCTTTAGATTCTGTGTCTCCCTCTCTGTCTGCCCTTCCCCAGCTTTTGCTCTCTCTTCTTTTATTATTTTTTGTCTTCTATTTACTTTTATTTTCTCTTTCATATTTCACTTCTTAAGGTGAAAGCGTATATCATTAACTTTGTACCTTCCTTTTGTGCATCCATTTAAATCTTTTAATATCACTGAAAAGACTGGTTTAAATCTGTCACAGAATTTGACACATCATTTTATTTTGTTCAAAATGGATATATATTTTAAAGTAATATATTTATGCATTAAAATATTGTCTCATAAGAGACAAATGCACATAAATGTCAAAATAAAAACTAGCTAAAACAAAGTATGAAATCCTTAAGATTTAAAAATAGAAAAACTTTATTCATGCTAGTTTGTAGAAAAGTCTGTGATCAACTTCTTAGCACCAGGAAAGTAATGGAACTTTAGAGTGATAAAAAAGAAAAACAAAATCACTTACTTATTTCAACACATTAGTTAATGTTAAGAGTGTTACCTATGACCTCTGATGTTTGAATTTAAGTATTTCAAATAAAAATTGGTAGTCAATTATATTAATAGTACATATTTATCAACATCTACACCTTCAAAATATATAATGATTTCAAATAAGGCAATTCATCAAAAATCAAGAAATTGGTATTCTAATCCTGACTGGAAAGATTACTGAATTGTGAAGTCTGAGTTTAAGACACCCATTACTCATATTTAGGTGTCTCATGAGAATCTGAGAGGAAGTTTTTTAGTTTCAATTTCACCAAGTTCGAGAGCATTAGTGAAGGTACTTCCAATTATAGAAGGAGCCCATGCATACATTGTTTGCATCATGGAAAATTATGGTATCTACAGATATGATTTGCAAGTAGGACAACGAATAGACCTTTGTAGACAAAACAAATTCTGCACAACTGTAAGCATGGTTCATAGGTGTAGGTCACTTTGGATAATGGAATTAAGAACAGTTCAATAATGTATGTTTTTATTAATAAGGCTTTGCAATATTTCTGAAACCAAAGATAAACACATGTGTCTCTTTCAGGGTCCCAGTTTAGTCACTTAGCTTACTTGCAAAACTCTGTCTTCAACATAAGTGAAGTAAAAATTTATTTTGCTAACTGATTCTCTTCATATGATTGAGTATATAGAAACATACAATGTAGAATGCATCGGTCAGTGTTCTGACCAGTGGGTGTTGTGATTTTTTTTTCCTCCAGGTGCGCCAAGTGACCAGAGCAGTGGCACCTCCTCTCCTCTTTGTGACAGTGGCTTGCATCTCAACTATCATCCGAACAATACAGTAAGATAACCAAAGCAGTGTTCAGATTAAAAAAGAGAAAACACAAAGAAAGGCCAGAATATATGTATACATACATCTGTGTGTCTATATGATTCACCAAAAAATGCTATTGAATCTCATTGCTCTAATATAGTTGAAGTCCTTGTTTGCTTCATCCTTTAAGAATTAGGATAAGTCAGGGGACACCTGGGTGGCTCAGTCAGTTTAGTGTCTGACCATTGACGATTGGTTTCAGCCCAGGTCATGATCTTGCAGTTTGTGAATTCGTGCCCTGCATCAAGCTCTGTACTGACAGTATGGGGCCTGCTTGGGATTCTCTCTCTCATCTGTCTCTCTGCCTCTTCCCACCTCATGTGCTCTGTCTCTCTCTTTCTCAAAATAAATAAACTTTAAAGAGTTAGGATAAACCAGGAAAAATAAATAGTTCAATTATTATTTTAAAAAATTTTATGGTAATTGGCATCAATATTTATTGAGTTATTGAATTATTTGTTTTGTTCAATATATTTCCTTCATTTTTAAAAAATAGTTTATTGTCAAATTGGTTTCCATACAACACCCAGTGCTCTTCCCCACAAGTGTCCTCCTCCATCACCACCATCTCTTTTCCCCCTCCCCCTCCCCCTTCAACCCTCAGTTCGTTTTTAGTATTCAATAGTCACTCAAGTTTTGTGTCCCTCCCTCTCCCCAACTCTCTTTCCCCCTTCCCCTCCCCTTGGCCCTCCATTAGGTTTCTCCTGTTTTCCAGTTAGACCTATGAGTGCAAACATATGGTATCTGTCCTTCTCTGCCTGACCTATTTCGCTCAGCATGACACCCTCAAGGTCCATCCACTTTGCTACTAATGGCCAGATTTCATTCTTTCTCATTGCCATGTAGTACTCCATTGTATATATATACCACATCTTCTTGATCCACTCATCAGGTGATGGACATTTAGGCTCTTTCCATGATTTGGCTATTGTTGACAGTGCTGCTATGAACATTGGGGAACATGTGCCCCTATGCATCAGCACTTCTGTATCACTTGGGTAAATCCCTAGCAGTGCTATTGCTGGGTCATTGGGGAGTTCTGCTGATAGATTTTTTTTGAGGAAACTCCACACTGTTTTCTAGAGCAGCTGCACCAGTTTACATTGCCACCAACAGAGTAGAAGGGTGCCCGTCTCTCCACAGCCTCGCCAGCATCTATAGTCTCTTGATTTGTTCATTTTAGCCACTCTGACTGGCATGAGGTGGTATCTCAGTGTGGTTTTGATTTGTGTATCCCTGATGATGAGTGATGTCGAGCATCATTTCATGTGCCTGTTGGCCATCTGGATGTCCTCTTTGGAGAAGTCTCTATTTATGTCTTCTGCCCATTTCTTCACTGGGTTAGTTGTTTTTCAGGTGTGGAGTTTGGTGAGTTCCTTATAGATTTCAGATACTAGCCCTTTATCTGATATGTCATTTGCAACTGTCTTTTCCTATTCTGTTGGTTGCCTATTAGTTTTCTTGATTGTTTCCTTTGCAGTGCAGAACCCTTTTATTGTTATGTGGTTCCAATAGTTCATTTTTGCTTTCATTTCCCTTGACTTTGGGGATGTGTTGAGTA